>NW_016107355.1:2717251-2827971 GCF_001604975.1 Cebus imitator | reverse complement strand
AAAAAAAAAAAAAAAAAAAAAAAAAAAAAAAAAAAAAAAAAAAAAAAAAAAAAAAAAAAAAGAAACCCAAAGATACATGTAATGAAGACTTAAATGTAAGACCTAAAACTATAAAAACCCAAGAAGAAAACCTAGGCAATAGCATTCAGAACATAGGCATGGGCAAAGAATTCATGACAAAAAGCAATATCAACAAAAGCCAAAATTGACAAATGGGATATGATTAAAGAGCTTCTACACAGCAAAAGAAACTATCATCAGAGTGAACAAGCAACCTACAGAATGGGAGAAAATTTTTGCAATCTATCCATCTGACAAAGAACTAATATCCAGAACCTACATGTAATTTAAACAAACACAAGCAAAAAACAAACAATCCCATCAAAAAATGGGTAAAGGATATGAACAGACACTTCTCAAAATAAGACATTTATGTGGCTAACAAACATATGAATAAAAGCTCATCATCCCTGTCATTACAGAAATGCAAATCAAAACCACATTGAGTTACCATCTCATGTCAGTTAGAATGGTGATCATTAAAAAGTCAGGAAATGACGGATCCTGGACAGAATGTGGAGAAATAGGAATCCTTTTACACTGTTGGTGGAAGTGTAAAATAGTTCAACCACTGTGGAAGATAGCATGGCAATCTTTGAAGGATCTAAAACCAGAAATACCATTTGACCCAGCAATCCCATTACTGAGTATATACCCAAAGGATTATAAATCATTTTACTATAAAGACACATGCACACATATGTTTATTGTGGCACTGTTCACAACAGCAAAGACTTGGAACCAACCCAAATGCCCATCAATGATAGACTAGATAAAGAAAGTGTGGCACATATATACCATGGAATACTATGCAGTCATAAACAATGATGGATTTGTGTCCTTTCCAGGGACATGGATGAAGCTGGCAACATCATTATCAGCAAACTAACACAGGAACAGAAAACCAAACACCAAATGTTCTCACTTGTAAGCAGGAGATGAATACTAAGAGCACATGGACTCAGGGAGGGGAACATCACATACCGGGGCCTGTCAATGGGTGGGAGACTAGGGGAGGGATGGCATTAGAAGAAATACCTAATGTAGATGACAAGTTGATGGGTAGAGCAAACTACATGGCACGTGCTTACCTATGCAACAAACCTGCACGTTCTGCACACGTATCCCAGAACTTAAAATGTAATTTAAAAAAAAAAAAAAAGATAGACATATAGCTTATTCCAGAATCATAAAATAAAGTTAAGGTAGCTTACAGAAGGTTGAGTGTGTATTACATAAATCTTCTCTGAAAATAGTAAGTGTTTATCATTGGAATTATAGTCAACAGAAATTTTTTTTAAAAAGCAACACATACATCGTGGGAGAGTCTGAAGGTACTTGTGTAACAGTGATTGAGACAAAACAGTCCAGATTGGAGCAGAAAGACAGAAAGATGAAGTATCCAGAACAGGATATGTCTGGGGAAGAGGGGAGGCACAATTAATAAATCAACAAAAATAAGTTTATGCACACAGGTTACAAAATAAGTGAAAGATTTTAAAACTTCAATAAGTTTAAAAGAAAAGTAATCATTCAAAGTATATCACTCTTTTTGGGAACGTAAATTAGTACAGATACTATGAAAAACAGTATGGAAATTTCTCAGAAAAATCAAAATAGAACTACTATGCTACCCAGCAATTCTACTACTGGATATTTACACAAAGGAAAAGAAATCAGTGTATCAAAATGATATTTTCACCACTGTGTTAATCACAGCACTATTCACAATGGCAAAGCTATGGAATCAGCCTAAGTGTTCATCAATGGATGAATGTATAAAGAAACAGTGTTATATAATTTCCATTCTGTTCACACTATGGAATACTATTCAGTCATATAAAAGAATGAAATTTTGTCATTCACAGCAACCTAGATGTACCCAGAGGACATTATATTAAGTGGAATGAGCCAAGCTCAGAAAGACAAATATCGAATGTTTTTACTCACACATGTGAGCTAAGAAAGTGGACCCTACATGGAGGTAGAGAGTAGAATGATAGACACCAGGGCTAGAAAGTGTGTATGTGTGTGGTGGATTGTGGAGAGGGAATAAAGAAATATTGATTAGTGGGAATAAACACACAGTTAAATAGAAGAAATAAATTCTAATGTTCAGTACCAGAGTAGAGCAGCATGATTATAGTTAACAACTATGTATTGTGTATTTCAAACTAGCTAAAAGAGAAACTTGAAATGTTCCAAACTCATAGAAATGCTACATATGCTACATACTCCAGGGAATGACCACTCAAAGTACTCTGACTTGATCATTACTTAGTCTGCGCATGTAACAATATATTACATGAATCCTATAAATTTGTAAAAATATTATATAGCAATGAAAAAAATTAAAAATCATTCATAGTATATTATTTAATCTACAATGAATAATATTTATATAACAATGCTAATACTTTATACTTAATAGAATTATCTAGATAGAGGTTACCTCTATTGGGAAGATGGGTGAAGGGAGGTGGCAAGATGAGTTAAAAGAACTGAATTCTCAGGAATCCCCAGACATGATGTAATAATATGTAATGTATTACATATGTCATATAATACATGCAATCCTAATATACCATAGCAGTAAGTAAAAGTAGATAAGGTCTAAAATGTACAAATGAAGAAATAGCAACATAAACATAATACTGTTCATTAGGATATAGTAAAGCATAATGTTCTTCATTGGGACATAAAAAACAAACCCAAAGAAAGAAAGAAAAAATCAGCTAAGAGATAAATCTGCTGCCTTAATATGAAGTGAGCTATCAAGATGTCATGTTAGCATGACAGGAGGAGAAAAAGTTCAGCCTGTGTTCTTTCTCTCTTTCACACACACACATACACCCCCCCACACACACACACACACAAAGCAGCTATATATTCTAATTTGAGCAATTTGCCTTTATTATCTAACCATTCCAACTGGGTTTCTGAAGATGTCAGCTATGGAGCAAGGCAAAGATGTATCAAACCAAATAATTCTGATTAGAAGTTGAGAATGCAGAATTATTTACTCAACAAAAAGCAACATGTTCAAATTAAGTATGTATATTTTACAAATCGGTAAATACATATGTTATATATTAATAAAGACACTGTAAAATTATATTAGGTTGGAGTAAAAACTTATCTTAAAAAGTAATAAGATGTATATATAAAGGGTTGTACAAATTGTTTAATTAAGCAATTGCTTTTTATTGTCTGAAAAAGTAGTATGTACATATGTAAAGACTTGTACAAATTAAGATTCTTAATGTTACTTACTTTATATTTGATCATACTTTTATGGATTTGTGAGAAACAAAAGCTATCAATTATATAATCGATGACTAAGCATTTCTATAAAATAGTAATAATAATGATAATAATCGCTATAGCCAATTATGTTATTTAACACTCAAAACAACTCTGAAATGTAGAGAAAACATTATTCCCATTTTTACAGATGAGGAAACCGAGGCACGGAATTTGAGAGACCTGCCCATTGTTTCATAAATAGTAAGTAAGTGGTGGAGCCAGGATTTAAATCTTGGGAATCTAGATGAAGAAGTGACAATCCAACACACTGGGCACTGTGCCTGGAACTCCGTAAGTATAAATCTGAACATCTCTTCTCTGAAAACTCTTCCATGTTCTTTGCCTGCAAAATCCTGGAAGACAAGGTTACTGACTGAGTTCAGGCTCATCATCTCTTTCCTCCTTGCTCCTCTGGATACCAACAATCTTCAGTTTGTCCTCGTTCCCATTGCCTTTGCACCACCTTTCACCTTCACTTCTGAGCCACCTCGTACTCATTCCTTATCTCTCCATTTCCGACCCAGCCTCTTTGCTGACACTAGAATTAGCCCCCTCATGTGACTTCATTTCTCATTTTGTCTTTGCTTATATTATTATTCTATTTGTGAGAAGTTTTTTTGTTTTTTGTTTTTTTGAGACGGAGTCTCATTCTGTCTCTCAAGCTGGAGTGCACTGGTGTGATCTTGGCTCATTGCAACCTCTCCCTCCCGGTTTCAAGCGATTCTCCTGCCTCAGCCTCCCAAGTAGCTGGGATTACAGGCATACACCACCATGCCCAGCTAATTTTGTATTTTTAGTAGAGACAAGGGTCTCATCATATTGGCCAAGCTGATCTCGAGCTCCTGATCTCGAGTAATCCACCCACCTCGGCCTCACAAAGTACTGAGATTACAGGCATGAGCCAACACACTCGACCTTATTATTATTTTTAATTGACACATAATAGTTGAACATATTTATGAGTACCATGTGATATTTTGATACACATATATAATGTGAAATGATTGAATCAGGTCACTCTTTTGACTTGAAGGATACATTCTCCTCAATCTTTCCTATCCTAACTCTCACATAACTTTACACCGGGACCATCAAAACGCTGGGTGCCACACAAACACACCATGAATTTCAGTGTTTATATACTGTAGTTTACTGGTTCTCTTGCTTAGAAAGCCATTCTTCCACGTGTGCTTTGGAAATCCCACCCATCCTTCAAAGACCAGGTCAAATACTAATATTTTTTTGAAGCTCTATTTAAGTGCTTAATGATAATGAATTTTCTTTTAAATTGGTTTCCTTTGTGTGTATGTGTTATGAAATCACAGTATGATGTTAGTTTTATATAGTAATGTCTTCCTACATTTACTAATATACTTTCTCCTCTAGCTCATTTTACATTTAGTTTTATGTGCAGCTTGAAAAACTATTCATCAAATCTTTTGGGGCAAGGAGCGTAGTTGACTGGCAAGTACTGCTATGAGCCTTCTGTATCAGCTCTAAGTTCCCTCTGAAGCCATATTTCCCCCCCGGTCGTTAACAGCCAATGACTGAGTACATAGGCCAGTTCCTCTGAGATGAGGGATTTGTTTAACAGACAGCTTTGGGCTGCCCAAAGTCTGTAATCGTTCTTCCTTGATCCTTCTTTCTTCCCTCTCAATTTCACAGAGAGGTCAGATGCGCATCCTCCTTCTCTGGCTCTCTCTCCACTTTCCTGCCTAGGCATTTCCTCCAAATGAACTTTTCAGGTCTAATTCTGTTATGGCATCTGCTTCTTGGAGAACTCCAGTAATACACTGTTATCTTGAGACAAGTGTTTTCTGTTTAAATTTTGTTCCCTAGGACAAATTTTGGTAGTTTGCCTTTAAGGAGCACTTGACAAATATATCAAACATGGTCTCCTAGAGAAATTGAGAACAGGGTAATTATTATTGAAATTTAGATTTATTTAGGTATTTATTGGGTATTTCATAGACCATTTGCAGTGTAATAACAAAATACCTGAGACTGGGTATTTTTTTTTTTTCCTTTTTTAGAAACATGATTTTGCTCTGTCACCCAGGCTGGAGTGCAGTGCTGCCATCATGACTCACTACAGCCTTGACCTCTTGGGCTCAGATGATCCTCCCACTTCAGCCTCTGAGTAGCTGGGACAATAGGCACACATCACCATGCCTGGCTAATGTTTTAACTTTTTGTAGACATGGGGTCTTAGTATGTTACTTAGATCGGTCTTGACCTCCTGGATACAGGCAATATTTTCACTTCAGCCTTCTGAGATTCTGGGATTACAGGTGTGAGGCACCATGCCTGGCTTTGGATAATTTTTAAAGAACAGAAATGTATTTTTCACAGTTCTGAAGAAATTGGACTTTGGAAAGTCCAAAATTCAAGGCACTGGTAAATTCAGTGTCTGGTGAAGGATCTTGTGTCTCCTGAGAAGGTACCTTGTTGCTGCATTCCCTAGAGAGGACAAACACTATGCACACACGTGGCAGGAAGGACAGAAGGGCACGGGCACACTACCTTCAAACTCAAGCTCTTTTATAATTGTGTTAATCCCACTCAAGAAAGTGGAACCCTAATGACTTAATCACCGCTGAACGGCCACACTTCTTAATACTGTTGCATTGGGGATTAAGTTTCAACATAAGTTTTGGGGAGGATATCCTCATTAAAACCATACCATGAACCAAAGTATTTCAGTCTTCTCTTAAAAGTATTTATTTTGTATTTGTGTGAAAAGACAGTCATCCTAAAGGATAAGCGATTATCGAATGCTCTTCAGTCATTGTTTCCAGTAAGTAGTATTCTCTCCCATAAAAGGAAAAGGAAACCTAATTTAAAACGGTTCTTTCGAAATTATTAAATAAATGAATTAGCTCACACACGTGAAAAATCTAGAGGTGTCATTAGGCAGAGCTGGATTTAGATGCTCAGATAAATTCATCTAGACCTAGTCTTTAAGTTTTCATGTATGAATTCTATTTTCTTATTGGTTCTGATATTTGCTCTGATCCTTGGTATATTTTTACACACATCGTGGACATGTATCACCAGCAGATCCGCGCTAACATCCTTTCTTCTGAACAACTATCAGGGGCAGGGAATGAAGAGGATTCATAGGGTTGGTGAGATAGAGAAGGAGAAAAATTTAAAAAGAGAGATCAGGCAAATCATAGTATGGCTAAGAATAAGTTCTGATTGTGCCAACTTGGGTTATCTACTAAATGTGCAGACCAGCAGCTGTGGCTGGGGAAATTAAACATTCTGTGTTTCTGATTTTTATTGTATCTGAATACATCAGTTAATTCAACTTCTCAAGGATTACATAGACCTTATGTTAGAAAAATGAAACAAATAAAAACTAGCATAAAATGGAAATACCAGATTTTTCACTTTTGGTAGTAATAGCATCAACATTATTTAATAAATAAAAATAAAATATATGTAAAATTTTAGTGCTTATATTTATTACTATATAAATCTTACATATTATATGATTAAAATATTATACTGAAATAATTTCATGTGAAGAATGTATTTCCACCACATTACATAACATACATTATTTTACTTGAGCGAATATATATATATATATTTATGCATACATATATATACATGGAGAATTAATGATACTGTTCTAGACATAGAAAAGTTAATTTGATTCACACTAGAATAGTTTATTTATAGATACCTAATAACACCCATCTGAAATAAGGATCATCCTAATCTTTATGATATACCCATATCTTGTAATTTAAAAAGAGGAGAATAATAATGTGGAGTTTCCATATTATCTGAACAAGCCTTTAAAAAATGGAAGGATGGACAAATAAATCAACAATTTATAGCTAAATAGACCTAGTGTCATCTATGTAGCTAAACAGCTGCCTCAAAGACTAGAAAAGTCTTGTAATATCAAGGAGTAGAGCCATCAAGCATTGGGAATATTTGAAGAAAATTTACTCACAAGGCATAAAAAAGGAAGCATTCATAGGAATATAAACATAACATAAAATGGACCATTATGCTTTATTTAGTCCTGTTTAATAAGTGGCAAGTTTGGTAAGGTCAGCAGTACATTACTGGATTTCATCAGTACTTATGTTGGCTATGGGCTTTCCTCTGATCCATGGAGCTTAGGGCTCCACTGTACATCTGCCAGAGAGAACTGTTACTGATTCCACTCATCTATTTGCTCTTCCAAGAAACTTATGTGTTCACAATTTAGTGTGTTCTCCTTCTTCTGTGCTCACAGCCTTATTTTTCTGTTTTTACTTATATCTTAATTTAAAAATTAAAATTCTGAGTGGTATAACTCAAAAGTAGCTTGAAAATTTCATCAACTGGTATGTTATTATGATTTAGTTTAAAATTAATATTAGAAGTCAACGCAATAAAGACTTTTTTTTTTTTTTTTGATGCTTGTAAAATCTCTGGCAATGAATACTGATCATTCAGCCACAGTTGTTCTTGTTCTTCAGAGCCAAAAATAAATCCTACTTTTCAGGACCAAAATGAACGTTCTGATTCCACTCTAATCAACTACTATTGACCTGGGTTCTCCAGAGCTCCATCAAAATTTGGAGGAAAGGACAAAATGCGGACTGGTGGGTCATCTGCTTTGCTTTGAAAGGATGAAGTAAGCCTGGGAGAAAAATGCTTGTGTATTTAATTTTCATTCTCCTTCTCAACCAAGAAAGAAACAAATTTAGGAAGGGAGAAAAGAGAAAAGATTTTTTTTAAATGCAGAGAAAGAAAGGGGATAATTTCTTGAATCTGAGAGGTGGAAATTGCAGTGAGCCCAGATTGAGCCATTGCACTCCAGCCTGGGTGACAGAGTGAGACTCTGTCTCAAAAAAAAAAAAAAAAAGAACAAAAACATTAAGAATTTATTATTGAATTAAAAGATAATTATGCATTCCCAAATGTAGTCTTAATTATATTATTTTTTCTAATAGCTTTAATTAAAACTGCCTAAGCAAGTATATATAATTTACATATGTCCTGATATTTTGCTGACATAGAGACTAAATAAAGTTGTAACATTCAATTGTTAAAGGAAAATTACAATAGAAAGTAGAGATAATTTTTGTATGTATTGCTTAACGTAACTAACTGGCACTGTGCAAACACTGTGCTTTGTTTAAAGCTCTTTAACCAAAGCTACAGCCTAAAGTAAAAAGGTTTGTAGTTTTGAATATATTTCTTTGAATCATAAAAAAGTTTAAATGCAAAAAAATGAGCAAATCACTTACTAAAATGAATTATAAACAGAAAATAAGAATTATGCATCCAACAGTGAAGCAACTAAATACATAAAGCAAATATTAAAGAATGAGAAAGAAGAGACAGATTGCAATACAATAATGGTAGGGGACTTCAATTTACTAGTGGACAGATTATCCAGACAAAAATTAATAAGGAAACATTAGCCTAAAATACTAGTTTAGATCAAATGCATCTCACAGACAAACAGAACATTCAATACAATAGCAACAGACTATACATTCCTCTCAAGCATAGACAAAAAAAAAAAAATTCCAGGATAGATCATGTTAGGACAGAAAACAAGTCTTAACAAATTTAATAAGATTAAATTCGTATCAAGTAAATGGTGTTAAGAAAACTAGTTATCAATATAAAAGGAATAAAGTTGGACACATATCTCATACCATATACTCAAAAGTTTTTAAAATCAACTCAAAATATATTAAAGACTTAAACATTAGACGTCAAGCTATAAGAGTACTAGAAAGAAACATAGGGAAAAAATACATGAAATTGGGGTGAGCGATGATGTTTTTTAGGTTTGACCCCAAAAGTGTAGGCAATAAAAGCAAAAATAGGCAAATGAGATTACAACAAAATCAGAAACTTCTGTACAACAAAGGAAACAATGAACTCTGTTAATTGTTGATGAGACAATCTACAAAGTGGAAGATAAACTATATAGCTGATGAGATTAATATATAAAATGTATAAGAACTCAAACTACTCTATAGAAATAAACAACGTGACTTGGAAATGGAGAAGCTCTTATACTTAGAAAATGCTAAATACTTTTCTGAAAATGCTTAGATTTGATAAATGTATTAAGTACGCTTTCAGTATACAAAATCAACATGCAAAATCAATGATATTTCTATACTCCAATAACAATCAAGCTAAGCTTAGAACCAAATCAAGAAGGTAATCCCATTTACAATAGCTAGAAAGAAATTATATACCTAGGAATATTTTTAACTAAGAAGATAAAAATCTTTATAAGGAAAACCGCAAAATGCTGGCAGAAGAAATTGTAGATGACAGATAAATGAACAAACATCCCATGCTCAAGGATTAAGAGAATTAATATCATTAAAATGACCATACTGCCCAAAGAAATCTACAGATTTAATACAATCTTTATTAAAATACCAATATAATTTTTCCCAGAATTAGAATAAAAAAGGTGCTCAAATAGGCAAAGCAATTCTAAGCAAAAGAACAAAGCTGGAAGCATCATATTACTTAATCTCAAATAATACTACAAGGATATAGTAGCCAAAACAGCATGATACTGGCATAAAAGCAGAAGCAAAGCTGAATAGAACCGAATAAAGAACTCAGAAGACTAAAAAGCCGATTATCTACAACCAACTATTCTTTGAAAAAGTCAACAAGAACATATACTGGGGAAAGGGCACCCTTTTCAATAAATGGTGGTGGGAAAATTAAATTATCATATACAGAAGAATAACACTGGACTCCTGTCTCTCACTACATACAAGTATCAATTTGATAGATACGACTCAAATATAAGACCTGAAACTATAAAAATACTGAAGAAAATCTTCTGGACATTGGTCTAGGCAAAGAATTTATAGCTAAAAGAAAAACCTCAAAAGCACAAGCAATGAAAATGAAAGTAGAGCCTTAATTAGACTAAAAGGCTTCTGCATAGCAAAATAAATAAATAACAGATTGAACAGGCCACCTACAGAAAGGGAGAAAATATTTGCAAACTACGCATCCAACAGAAAACTGATATCTAGAATTTATAAGTCAATTCCAACAACTCAAGAGTAACAACAACAAAAATTCAATAACTGCATTAAAGAGTGAGCTAAGGACATAAATAGACATATTTCAAAAGAAGACATACAAAGAGTTAAGTATTTGTAAAAATGCTCCAGATAGCTAATCATCAGAGAAATGCAAATTAAAACCACAATGTGATCATATCTTACACCAGTCAGAATGCCTATTATTAAAAACACACACAAAAAAACAGATGATAGTGAGGATGTGGGGAAAGAGGAATGTTTATACATTGTTGGTGAAAAGTAAATTAGCACAACCTCTATAAAAAACAATATAGAAATTTCTCAAAGAACTAAAAGTAGAACTAGCACCCAACCCAGCAATCCTGTTCACTGGGTATCTACCCAAAGGCAAATAACTGTTTATATCAAAAAGATACCTGCACCAGTATGTTTATCGAAGCACTGTTCACAATAGCAAAGATACGGAATCAACCTAAGTGTCCACAAATGGATGATTGGATAAAGAAAATACGAATACTAGTCAACAATAAAAAAGGATGAAATAATGTTTATTGCAACAACATGGATGGAACTGAAGGCCATTATTTCAGTGAAATAACTCAGAATGAGAACATCAAATACAGCATGTTCTCACTTATAAGTGGTAGCTCAGTAATGTGTACACATGAATATAAGGTGTGGAATAATAGTTGTTGGAGACTTGGAATTGTGGGTGGGTGGGAGGAAGGTGAGGAATGAGAAATTTCTTAATTGGTGCAATGTGTATTATTTCAATGATTGTTATACTGAAAGCCCAGACTTCACCACTGCAGAATATGTCTATGTAACAAAACTTTACGTGTACCCCTTAAATTTATACAAATAAATAAATAATTCTAACATGAGCAAGAATGAATAGACGTTTACCAAAGGAAGACATAGAAATGGTAATATACATGAAGAAAATGCTCAACATTGCTATTCTTTGGGGAGAGGCAAATTGAAGGCAGAATGAGATAGCACTTCACACCTATTAGAATGACTATTATCAATAAAATAAAAAAATAACAAGTTTTGCTGAGAATGTAAAAAAAGAAACCCTTGTATACTGCTGGTCAAAATGAAAATTAGGACAGCCATTATTGAAAGCAATATGGAGTTTCCTCCAAAAATTAAAATAAAATTACTATAAGACGGAGCAATTCCATTTCTGGGTATTTTACCAAAAGATATGAAATCAGTATGTCAAAGAGATACCTGCACTTCCATGTTAGTGGCAGCACTGTTGACAATAGACAAGTTATGAAATCAATCGAGTGTCCATCATTGAATAAATACTTAAACCTAAGACCTGAAACTATAAAAATTCTAGAATATAACATTGGAAAAACCCTTCTAGACATGGGCTTAGGCAAGGATTTCATGACCAAGAACCCAAAAGCAAATGCATTAAAAACAAAGATAAATAGCTGGGACCTAATTAAACTGAAGAGCTTTTGCATGACAAAAGGAACAGTCAGCAGAGAAAACAGACAATCCGCAGAGTGGGAGAAAATCTTCACAATCTATGCATATGACAAAGGACTAATATCCAGAATCTACAACACAAACAAATCAATAAAACACACACACACACACACACACACACACACACAAACAATCCCATCAAAAAGTGGGCTAAGGACATGAATAGACAATTCTCAAAAGAAAATATACAAATGGACAACAAACATATGAAAAAAATGCTTAACATCAGTAATGATCAGGGTAATGCAAATCAAAACAATGCAATATATATATTTGCATATATATATGCATATATATGCAATATATATATATACACATATGTGTGTGTGTGTGTGTGTGTGTGTATGATGGAATACTACACAGCCATAAAAGGAAATGAAATAACAGCATCTGCAGTGACCTGGATGAGACTGAAGACTATTATTCTAAGTGAAGTAACCCAGGAATGGAAAAGCAAACATTGTATGTTCTCAATGATATGTAGGAGCTAAGCTATGAGGACACAAAGGCATAAGAATGACACAGTGGACTTTGGTGACTTAAGGGGGAAGAATGAGGTGGGGGAAGGAATAAAAGACTACAAATATGGTTCCGTGTACACTTCTCAGGTGATGGTTGCACCAAAATCTCATAAATCACCACTAAATCACTTACTCATGGCCGGGCATGGTGGTACACACCTGTAATCTCAGGACTTTAGGAGGTCAAGGTGGGTGGATCACCTGAGGTCAGGAGTTCGAGACTAGCCTGACCAACATGGTGAAACCTTGTCTCTACTAAATACAAAAAATTAGCTAGGGGTGCTGGCCCATGCCTGTAATCGAAGCTACTCGGGAGGCTAAGGCAGGAGTATCCCTTGAACCTGGGAAGCGGAGGTTGTAGTCGGCCGAGATTGCACCATTGCACTCCAGCCTGGGCAACAGGAGCAAAATTCTGTCTCAAAAAAGAAAAAAAGAAATTCCTCATGTAACCAAATACCACCTGTAGTGCAATAACTAAAGGAAAAATACAATAAAAGTAAACTAAATTAAAAGGTGAATGAACTTTAAAATAGATGTATAATTTTTAAAATCTGATTTAAGTCCTCCTTCTTAAATTGAGTTTTCTGTTTAGGAGCATCTAGGCAAGATAAACATAACCCTGTGAAACAATGTGACTATTATCCTCCATCAAGGGCCACGTCTAGTCCCATGGTTCTTTAAACAATCTCTAAATTACATACTTGTAGAAGTACTCAAAATATTTCTGAGATGCTCTTCATGGAAAGTATTAGCTTTCTCATTAAATAATTATTAATATTTATTAATAATAGAGAACTAATATTTAATTAATATTAATTAAATTAATTAAATATATTTGAAAAGTTTCAAAATATGTGCATTAGTCTGTGATCTCCAGAGAAACAGAAGAAAAATATATGTGTATACACATTTACATATGTATATACAAGAGAGAGAAATATTTGTTCTAAGGTATTAGAATACACTATAATCTGTAATGCAGGCTGTCCTATGATGCATAGTCATGAAGATGGAGATGTAAGAGAACAGATGGTATAGTTCCAGTCCAAATCCAAATGACTGAGAGCCAGCATAGCTGGTGCATGTTCCAGAGTGAGTCCAAAGGCAGAAGATTGATGTCTCACTTGGAAGACCATCAAGTAGTGAGAGTGAATCTTCCCTTACTCTGCCTTTCATTCCATTCAGGCCTCCAGTGGATTGAAAGAGAAGCACCCATATTGATAAAGGTAATATGCTTTTCTCAGTCTACTGATTACAATGTTAGTCTCATCCAGAAACACTCTCACAGACATACTTAGAATAATCTTTAACCAAGTATCTGGGCATCCTATAGCCCAGTCAAACTGACACATGAAATTCTCCATCACAATAGATATGTTTTCGTTTTCTCTAAAATTCCTATCACTCAAATTTCTTGTTTGTATACATATATGACATAAAATGTCTATGGCGTATTGTAACAAACAGTTCATGCTAAACAAAAATTAAGTCTTTCCCAATAAGTAATAATATTTGTTTTTATTTAATTAGACCTAAGAGATTAAACAGGTTGAATTTGACATTGAGAGCCGTACTCTTATAAACGAAAGTCAAGTCTTTCCCAAAAAATAATAGTTGTTTTTTATTAATTAGACCTAAGAGATTAAACAGGTTTCAATATAACATTAAGAGCCCTAGTCATATAAAAATATCCAGCCTTAAGGTAAAAGCACTACATCTTATAAGGCCTGAATGGTCTCTCTCTAAGGGTAGTGTGGATATTCTAGAACTTTGCCTGCCTCCTAGATGTTTGGTCTTGTAATAGTTCAAATAAAATCTTCCGATATTTATTTTTGTTTAATATTTTCGTAACTGATAAAATGAATTTGGTATAATAAATCTGGATATTGCTAATCTTCTTATCTCAGGGAATTTAAAATATAATAAAAAGATAATTCGGGTAGCAAATATTAATTATCTTATACGGAAATGTATAATCTGTAGATTTTTTTTCTTGGAAATCAACAGTTTTGTGTGTGTGTGTTTTTTAACAAATAAATCCTTTATCCATATTGGCAATTAATCCAACTTTATTAAAAACTGTTTTACTTTGGTAAATCTTTAGAATATTGCTTAAGCTTCCCTTTCAAATGTGCTTTGAAGAAAGAGAGGCTTTTAGGCAGAAACATAAAGGTTTATATCAAAGTGAGGTGAAAAAAATGATGATTTTAATATACAGGAGGAAATATACAGCATATCAGAAAGGATTTATTTGTTCGCTAAATAATTTTTTAATTACATATATATATTCCTTTTATTGGTGCTTTCTTTGGCAAATGAAGTGAGAGCCTCTTTCTAATTAGGCATAAATCAGACTTCATTGGCTCAACTCCACAAACTGCAAACCTAGAATCATGACTTGGTCGTGATTTGGTCATGATTCTCAGCCAAAGGTGCTAGTGTCAGTGCGGATTTATATTGAGGCGTTCAAGAGAACTATTAAATTTTCCAGAACATATAATGTCCCAATAGTGCAAGAGTCAGGGAAGATTAGAAATATGGCATCAGGGTTTTTACAGATGGTGTGGTCTTTACAGGAAATTGCATTCATGATAGACTGAAAGCTCACGGTGACCTTTGGTAAGAGAGATATAATTAGGCCTTAAGTCACAACTATCCCTTTAGTCATCATTTGTACAATAATAACTGCAGAATGTATTATGTAAGTCTCAATAAGCAATATGTAGAGTTTTAAAACTTGGTGCTTCTAACTTTTTAAGTGGAGGATTATTTTCACCTAATTATATTTAAGTCAATCTTAAAAGTAACTGTAAGTTACTATGGGATTTACAAGAATTATCTGAGTTTTAATTTTTAACATTGGTTTTATGTGAACTTTCATTTTACTCTCTTTTCCATTCATCTCCTCCATTATTTTCCAAAATCACTTCATAAGGGGCAACCACATCTAAAAAGACAGAAGGAATACAAAATATTTTACTTTCACCTCTGACACTGGTAGCTCTCAGCCAAGAAGAGATTAGTAGAAATTAGGACTTTTATATTACTTTTCTACTGGCCTTCAGTTGAACTCAGGGTGATAGAGGTTACTGATTATCCAAGAGGAGTGAATGTATATAATGTCCAACGGGCCGCAACCTCTACAACGTTAGATCAGCATTGATGAGTACTGTTTACAGATTTGCAAACAATTTATATATTGAGAAAGAGGGGAAAGGGCAGGTCTAAAATGACTACAAAATTGAAAAAATATCATGAACTAATAATATTACTTTCAGAAAAAAATTGAATAAGCCATTATATGGTAATAAAGAATATCATCACTGGTTTTAATAAACTAATAATTTAAAAATTATACAGGCATCTATGCTGAAATAAGAAATATTAGGATGAAAATGATGTTCTCAAAAACATAGGAAAGAGTTAACCGATTCTTATTCAAAAATACTTCATGATATGCTAGATTTTCTCAGTTTTATTCTAAGGTCTAAAATATAGATCAGAGTGCTTAGCAGCCCATGGTGATGCTGTTTTTTCCTCTCTCTTGATGTTTTTGATGTCTTTTCATGTGGCACTACGAGAGGTTGAAAGCAAAAAATAACATGAATTTAAAATTGTTTTAAATATTATTGATCTCTGAGTGAATTGCTTGATATCAAATTGTATGTCTTACTTTCAAAAATTATTTTTTCTTCTCTATAAAATATTAGCCTGATTTTTTCCTTCTCTGGAATCTATTTTGAATTTAATTGGAATGCAAATCAGTTGGTTTTCTAGGTTCTAGTGAAAATATAAGTCCCAGTACTCAACTTTCTTTTTCTGTACTTACTTCCTCTTCTATGTTTTGAACACTTCTGTACTTAATTTCTAACTCTACATGTATGACCTCAAATCCTGCCCCTTCCACCTCTGCTTCTAGTCTTCCAAATGTTTTCTAGACAAGAGTGTCCCACAGCATTCAAACTCATTCTGAGCTAAATCAAACTTCTCATGTAGAATGCACAATCCAGGTTATCGCACTAGGGCTGCCTGATAAATCCATCCCAATGCCTGCTTTTCGGTGGCCTGTGGGCTAACAGTGTTTTTGTGTATTTTTAACTGGTTGAGAGAAAAAAAATCAACAGAGAAATAGTATTCCACGGTAGTATATTCACAAAAATTATAAACAATTAAATTTTAGTGTCCATAAACAAAAGTTTAATTGAAAAATCTACATGCTGCACTGTCGGGTGATTTAGTGCTACAAAGGTAGAAACCTATGCCCATGGAAACCTAAACACTTGCTATCTGGACCTTTACAATAGATGTTTGAGGATCACTGATATTGAATACAAGGTACGTGAAGGCAAGGATTTCTTTGCCTTTATACGTTATTGTCTCCCAGCACCATGGAGAGGGGGCATTGTACCTCTTGGCACTCAAAAATATTTGTTCAAATAAAAAAATAGACACAACAAAATCTTGTTTTCTCTCTAATCTCTATTTTATATTCTTAGTCTAAACGCTAGTCTAAATTACTGAATTTTTCTCTTGTTAAACTTCAAGCCTTGCTAGTTTTATCTCTGCTTTTTATCTCACAGTTTTCCCTTCAGGCTTCCATTCCCATTGCCCCTGCTGTAGCCAGGCCTTCATTATATCACACCTATAATGTAGTCACTAAATACCACTGCAGCCATTTGCTATTGCCATCAATCCGCCCTTCATTCTGCTGCTCTCTGATATTCTTGTGCTAATTGCTGCACAACTCACTGCACTCACAGCACAAGAAAACATAAAAGAAGGGGGAAAGGCAGCAATGGGAGAAGAAAACAGTACAGAGATAGAGATCTGCTGGTCTTTGAGCCCTGGCTGAGTGCTCGTCATTGTCTCTGTTCTTCCTAAAGGTTCACAGGGTAAACACTCTGAGCCCTGTTTTTCAGGTGGTAAAAACTTTAGTCCAGAAAAAGCAAGTGCTGTTTGCAAAACATTGTGTATCATATAAACAGGTTTCTCACAATTCATAATTAATCCTTGCCCAAGCTTTTACTTAGTTTCTCAAAAAGACAGAAATGAATGGGGACACCCTCCTTATATGTGAACTACATCTATTCCTTGAAGAATTTCTGGCATCAATGTGCAGAGCAATGACTGTCAGGACACACAGAGTCAGAAAGAAACCCAGAGGGACACTGAGACATGGCCTCTAGGAGGAGTGGATTGGAATATGCCTTGTGTAACACAAAGACTTTCAAATCAAATGTTAGAGCCACTGCCAGCAAAGGTCGGTCACTGCATATTCAAGGATAGGACAAGTGAAAGGAGGAAAAACATGATTACACAGCCACAGAGAAGCCGGAGAAAAGGTTAAAGCATTTGGCAAATGTATGAAATCCTCTGTAATTACAAGAAACAAAAATGCCAAACTAATGGAAAAAGGCAAACAGGTACTTTTAAATAATTATGACAATCGCCTCCTTTACTTTTTATGTTCCAAATCATTATATGTTGTTCAAGTTCTAATACATATGATTACTGTCTGTTAAATTACAGTTTATTTGGTCATTTGGCCAAATTCCTTAACATCTCTATACACCTTTCAACATCTGTAAAATGCTGATGTTTAATTAACTATTCTATAAGGCAGCTCCCGGGTTTTATTTCAATGATTTTGTGGGTTTTGAAGTTCTGATGTGAATGACTACCTTCATAAGAAAACAATTGTTATGGATATGATAACGTCAGCATTCTGCGTGTGAGTGTGTGTGTGAGTAAAAATAGCAATTAGATTATGATACATACGTATTATATTTAAATATAACTTATTTTATCAGCTGCATACATTATAATAGCATGTAATCTGTAAACTTAACTATCCTGTTCAAATTCCTTCATAGTCAATTTTTCTTCTCAAGTGACTAATATTAGCAGCATTATAAGTAATTCCTTCTGCCCACAAGATGACAGTTTAGTATATTGTAGTTGTTTTTGTCCATTTAGGCTGCTTTAACAAAATATCATACACTAGGTGTGAGGTCTGACCGTGCAGTGGACGGCATGGTGACCCCATGACCCGCATGTACACCTCTGGAGGGTCTCCCAGAATTAGAAAACCTGAAGTAGCTGGAAGGAAGAACGATCAACCCCTGTGTCACCTAACTAACCTGAGACATTCTTCTATTGTTTCCTATTCCCTACTGAATTGACAAGGCCACTGGACTTTGTAAGCGACCTTGGTCAGTCTTGTGACTCCACACTCTATGACTCCCTCCCAGCTTACAAACCTACAACCCCCTCCCATCTTGCAAAAATCACATTAAACTTAACTTTCCACTGTTTACCGCAAACCTATAAAACCAACTCCTATCCCTCCACTCTCTGCTGACTCCATTTTTGGACTCAGCCCAACATCACCTCAATGAATGAACGGCCATGTTGGTCACACAAAGCCTATTTGGGGGTCTCTTCATTCAGAGCGTGCATTTTAACACTAGGTAACTAATAAATGACAGAAAATCTTTTTGTCACAGTTCTGGAGACTGGGATGTCCAAGAGCAAGGCACTAGCAGATTTAATGTCTGGTGAGGGCTCACTTTCTCTCATAGGTAGTACTTTCTCACTGTTCTCACATGGTGGAAGGGGCAAGACAGTTCTCTGGGGTCTGCTTAATAAGCAAACTAATCTTACTTAGGAGCGTTCCACCCTTCTAAGGGCCTTACCTGCTAATACTGTCACATTAACAAGTAAATTACAACATATAAATTTTGGCAGTACACAAACTTTCAGACCATAAGTAGTCTAACCTCAGCAAATTTAATAAACACATGTAATAAAATTACTTTGTTTTTTATAACATAACAACTTTGTTTCTCCTAAGTATTGTTTCTCATGCTCCTAAACAAAATAATTATAGGTAAGATTACAAACATATAATCAGTCTTCTCCTCAATATCCCAAGGGATAAACATTTGACTGAAATATGATGCTTATCTACTCTTTTGTGATTTGGGGAAAGTCACTTGCCTGAGTACATGCCTAGTTTGATTCTGGTGAAGTTAGATTATTTCTTTATGAGGTAGTTTTTAGGATAAACCCTAAAATTAATGTAACTGTTCTTACCTTAGAAAAGATCAAGCATTTTTAAAGCCAATTCTGTATGTATTGTATGTGGATTGACTAGAAAAAGTATATAAGATAAAAAGGCTACAATCATCAAATATAAACATAAAATTCTGTACAGTAGTTTGATAACAGGAAATTTGGTTTACATTGAAAGCAGCATCTTTAAAAAACTACATTCTAAACTGTTTAATATGTGTGCACGTATCAAAAATGGTAAATACATTAATGAATTATTTACTTCTTTATTTCTAAATGCCACCTCTTAAGAGAGAAGCACTTTTGAATTAGGTTACGCCAACTTTTGACCCCTCAGAGGTAAATGCTTTAAAATAAAAAAATTTAATAAAATGTTTTATTAGGCCTATTTAGTTTATCAACGGATTCTGTTTTTTGTGTGAGCTCAATACTTGGAGTTTAGTCTATGAGGCAGGCATAAGAAAACATTTCAAATCAGCATTGTAGGTTCTATAATAAGCCCAGTATTCTAAAGGCACACTGAGGCATGCCAAAATCAGCTAGAAGAAAAGTTGGTTTGCTATTTGTTGTTTGTCTGTTTTTCAGATTCTAATTTATTCCTAAAGATAGTATGTTGTCTGAAGCTATCCTGTCTCACCTGTGAGGCTGCGTGAACAGAAGGTGTGTATCAGAATAACTGGTACATTTTTCATTCCACAAACAACTGGCCTCTTCGGAACTTCTAATTCATTCAATCCTAACTCACTCCAGGGATATGCACTTTGCCAAAATCGTTCTGTGTGTATTTAATAGGATAGCCCCTAGCCTAGAATCATTACCCTATACTTGAAACACAGAAAGAAAATACCTTTGACTTGAAAGATAGAAAATTATTTGCTGTTTATGCTCTAAGGCATAAAGCTAATAGTATCCATTCATTTATCCTTTCTTTTAATACACTATGTGCTGGAAACTATGCTCTGGCCTCATTTTGTGCTGTCTTACACAGCACTTCTCTAGAAGGGGAAAGCTAATTATCTGCCTACCTCTCTCCTCAAGTTATCTTCGTTGGTGTCACTTTTCTCCAAAATTTGCACACTTTCTCTTCAAAGTGTGCTTATTTACCTAGTACACTAGCAAGTTTAAGAAAAGATAAACACACACTTATTCGTGAGATTAAACCCGTAGCCATAGGTACTCACATGACCCTCGCCCCTGGCTGTGGGTGCAGCGACAGAGGCAAAGAGGCTGGCTGAAACCATATAGCAATCTGCAAAATATGTCACCACAGCCTCTGTGCACACCACACACTGTCCATACTCAGGAAGCCAACTGATCTAACTCCACCATCACCGTGGCTCTCTGGGGAATCATGAGTGACAGCCTTCAAGAATATGCAGATTTCATATTCTGTGCAGGTCCCCACCTTCAATAATTTGGTGAGATCATTTGCTATCCAAACAACAACTCTCCTTTTCCATCAATAGGGAAAAACTTCAGGTTTTCATATTAAACTCACCATTCCTGCTCAAAGGAGAAAGTTTGGAAATTTTTATTTTGTGTACATAGGGTATGTGTAAAGGGTGAGGTGCATATACATTTGCATTATGACTTGATTTTACCAGTTAAGGCACTAACAACCCTGCCCAGAGTTTAATGTAAACTTTCCTTCTTAAGAATTCATTTGTTGTCAGTTAAGATAAAATGTACCTCAGAACTTGTAGAAAAGAACAGTAGATTTGCAATTATTGGGGCCATACTAAATAATTCTGCTAATTAATGGTAGTTTCTTAAAGTGTTAATTGTATTACAATAAACATGTTCATGTACTATGGTTACTAGACAGATCCCTGCCTCAAGAACAAGAGAAATATATTAGATCATATTGCTATGCAATTTTTCTTGCTGACAGGGGCCATTTTTCAGGCACAGTACTACATATAGAACAGCAAAATAATGGGAGGAGAGAACAGATGCTAAAATTCAGTCAGACATAAATCTCTTTCACTTTATCTTCTTTACAATACAGAGATGACGAGAAGAAAAACAAATAGCTAAGAGAATAAACATTAATGATGGATGTTTCAAGAGAATTTAATACCCCAATATTGAGATCATATATATAAAATTGACACCTGGAAAATTAAATGGTGTTCGGTGTAATAAGAGGACAATAATTAAATATTTGGTATTTTTTCTTCAAATACCAACATGTAACAAGCACAGGAATGGAATGATACTTTTTCATTTCTGTTAACCTCTCCAGACATGTAATTATTCAAGTTCCTGTCTAGATATTCACTCATGTAACTTATGCACTGGAAAATCTTTACATTCATTATATCAGTTAGAATTTATCATATACTTCATACTGAACTTCAATAAAATTTGATATTTTGCAAATGCTAATATTGTCTCTCTGAGATCACTCTAATACTTATCCTTTTAATTTGTATATTTTCGTATTGGATCACAAGATCAAAGGTCCTAAGATATAACCTTGCTTTCTGCATGAGCCCTTGTTCCAATATTCTGTTCTACACTGATCTTTCTCTCCTCTGCATTCTGATTAAAATTATAATCATCTAACACACAACTGAGCCCAAGTCAATTCCTATTTTATTTGGATGTAGCTTTCAATCCCCAACAACCTTTAACTTCCCATGCTATTGGAAGCAAGTATTCATTTAAAACCATTTTTTAATTTAATACTCACCCAATATCCAAAACAATGGAGAATGCATGTCAATGTTACCGGATCCTTAAGGTGTCAACCTCTGTGGCCAGTGGCACCTTTGCCTGAATTTTGCTCTGGCCCATTGGGTTCATTCTGCCAACTCAGCCTGGCAGGCTGCACTGTCTCCCACTAGTGGTCCAGATCCCACACCTGCCAAGGGTGAGCCAGATGCAGAGTGGCAGGGCGTGTGCGAACATGTATAGGGTCCAGCCACTACATGCAGCCCAGACACGCTGGCTGCAGTGGGGTGGACAACTTCAGGCCATGGCTGGAGGTGACACACTGGGTGCCCGCTCCCCGCAAGGCTGTGGCTGGACCAGGCATACCATAAGCAGCTTCCATTAATGACACTGGGAAATGCAGTGGTGCCCGAAAACTTGGAGATGCCAAGAACCGCAGAGCCCTACAAAGGGTGTCACAGCCATGACTTGAAGAGGTCCTAGGTCTGGTATCCCCAAAGGGCTGCAGTTCTTCTCTCCTTTCCTCTTCTCTCCTTCTTGTCACTCACAATATGGCAAGCAAAGGGCATGCTTCAGCCCTGTTTGTGTTACAGCGCTTTTAGCCGCGCCTTTGGTGGGTCCCAATTTCTTGTCTTGTGTCCAGGAAGAATGAGGTATGCAGACAACTAGAGCATGAGCAAGGCGAAGAGGAGCTTTACTGAGCGATAGAAATGCTCAGAGGCAACCCACAGTGGGTAGCTCCTCTCCATAACCAGTATGTCCTGATGAGTGTTCAGCTCTTTGCAAAAAGGGTAGCTCCTCTCTGCTAGGCAGGTCAACCGATCACTTCAGCTCTCAGCAGAGAGGGTAGCTCCTCTCTGCAGCTGGTCATCCCATCGTCTCTCCGTCCCCTCCTCGTGGCTGGCTGAATCCGGGCTTTTTATGGGCCTCAGAGCAGAGAAACTACGTGCTGATTAGTTCATGGGCAGCCACGGGCAGGCCCAGGGAAAAGCACCACAAGTTCCCTCTCTGGTCCACAGGACCCACAGGTGACCCTCAGGCTTCAGGCCTTCCCCAACGTGAAGATGGGGCTTCACCAAGTACCCACCCCCTTCCGCCATGGAGCTTATCTGCCTCCTGCCCTTTTCATGGCTCCCGGGCTATTCATGCCAACAGGTCATGCAGGCCAGAGCAGGGGTATCCTCAGTCGCCACTCAGCCTCCCTCCTATGCTTGTCAGCACCCAAAGTCTGGAGGGGACTGAGGCAGCAGGGGCCTGCATGTCAGCACTGCCCTGAGTCTATGCACACCCAGCGGGGCTGCAAAAGTGGCCAGGCTCAGACTCAATTTTGCTCCGTGATCAGAATGCATGCTGACAGCAGGAAGAAGCAAGAGAGTGGAGCAGGCACTTCTGAGCCTGTGTGGGCAGGGAAGGTGCCTTCCCAGGCCCCAGGAGTGCAGAGATGCCCGGATCCGCAGCAGGGCTTTGGTGGCTGCAGTTGCGCCTGGGAAGCTCCTGACTCACACCATCAAAAGCTGTGGGGCTCCCGCTTGTCCCTGGCTCCCACCAGCTCCGTGGAGCACGGCACCACCTGGGCCCAGTTCCACCTCAGTGCCCCTCTCACCTGCTCCTCAGTGCCCAGCCGCGCTGCTCTCTCTCCCGTGGGAACTCTACCCAGACCCATTGGAGCGGCTTCCAGGGCAGCGGGCTCTGGGGCCTTGCCGCCTCCTCTCTGCATTTTTCCCCTCAGTAACTGTGGGCAAGATGCAAATGACGCAGCTCTCGGGTCCACCCTATGAGTCCTGGCTGCGCCTTCGGCCTGGTGTTTATGGGTTCCAAGACATGGTGGGAGGGAGGTTGAGGCCGTGGCGGAGGCTCCAGGCCTGGAAGCAGGTCTCGCCCAGCTGTGCTTAGGTAGGCGTGGCGCAGTTGGCTGCCTTGGGGAACAAGGCACAGGCGTCCCACCATCCCACCAGCGCCCCCTGCTACTCCGGCGGCCACTCCTGCCATCATTGCCTGTGCCTTCCTGAGGCAGCCAGCACGACGCTACCAATACCAAGTTAATTTCTTTTAAAAATAGCTTCATTCCATTTATAAAAATAACACTTGCTTGTTCTGAATTTAGAAAAAGTCTCGAGAAAAGCTTACAAAAAAGCAAGTAAAAATCACCTTGAACTCTGCTACCCAAACCAATGTTGGTATCATAGTAAACAACTTCTTAATCCAATTGTGTTCTCTGCCCCTCGTGTATCTGTTTATATTTTTAAATAAAAAGGATAAATTAATGTTTATTCAAGTGGCAGGATCTCAGCTCTGCAAGCCCTGCCTCTCAGGTTCAAGCAATTCTCATGCCTTGGCCTCCTAAAGAGCTCAGATTACAGGAACACACCAACAAACCCGGCTACTTTTGTATTTTTAGTAGAGACGGGTGTTTGACATGTTAGCCAGGTTGGTCTCAAATTCCAGGGCCCAAGTGATCCTCCCACCTCAGCCTCTCAAAGTTCTGGGATTACAGGCATGAGCCACCACACCCAACAACATCTACTTAATTATTTCAGCATTGGCACTCTCTCTCTCTCTCTACACATATATATATGTGTGTGCATATGTGTATGTATATATATATATATACACATACACATACATACATGTATCACATATTTATATGTATACACATATATATACACACATATATATTTACAAGAGATGTAAAAATATATGTATACACACCTATATATTTACAAGAGATGTAAAAATATATATATACACATCTATATATTTATATACACACATATATATTTATATATGTCTAAATACACTCCTATATATTTATACCCCTTGTTCATAGGTCAATGTGATTAAAAATAGGTTCTGCAGCTACAGACTCCGAGGAGGTGTGTAGCTGGATTTTCTATTGCATGGATACAGACTTTCTGTTTTGCAAGAAGAAAAGAGTCCTGGAGATGGATGATGGTGGTCTTCGTACAACAATGTACGTACATTTAATGATACTGAACTGTACACTTAAAAAAATTACATGGTATATTTTGTATTATATGTACTTTATCACAATTAAAGAAAACAATACATAATGAATTAGACATTTCAATTCAGGAATATCTAAAAGTCTGTCTCTCTCACACAGCTCTATTATGTCGGCTTTGAAGAAAGACTGTATCAGCCTCTGAATGAGTTTAAGCATATCTCCAATATGCTACGAATTTTAAACATCATTTTGTTGACTGAGGAAAAACAATTAAATATGGCTGTTAGTACAAACAGCCCCATAATGGTTCCACTTACAATTTTTTTTTACTTTACCATCATGTGAAAGCCATGTGCATTCAGTAGAAATGCTACTACGATGTGAGGTAGGTTAGGTGTATTACATCCATTATTAACTTATAATACTTTTAACTGATGATGAGGCTATCAAAATGTAACCTCATCATAAATCAAGGAGCATCTGTATCTGTATACAATGTCTATAACTATTTTTGGAAAAAGCCCATCAAATTGGTTGTAAATTAAGTTTCTTATCTTTCCTTCCCTGGAAAATTTCTTAAAAGGCTGTCATATAATAGCTAGATTTTTTTTCATTTTGAAGGGCATAAATCCAAAATTTTAATCTCTGTATATTTATTATGACCCCTTGGAAAGTCTCCATTTTCTTCCCTCCCCTCCCCTTCTCTCTCCTCCTCTTCTCTCTCCTCCTCTGCCCTTTCCTCCCCTCTCCTCGCTTCTATTTCCCTTTCTTCCTTCCAGACAGCCTTAACATGAGTAGCAGCTTGCATAACCAAATCTCTGAGTTGTTGTTTTTTCCTGGACATGCTTGGCCAGGAATAGCAGCTGGCTTCTGAATTGCCAGTTACGATAGTTACATGCCCTTGAGTAGTCTGAATTTCGTGAGAATATATTTTAATATGATCTTTTGGCAGAAAATAATATAATAATAACAACAAAACAGAACAAAACCTGATTTTAGCTTAAGTATTCAGGGAGACTCATTTCGTCAAGGAACTGAAAATTCAAGTTCAGTTTAATGAGGGCATTGGCTCATTTCTTCAACAGTCCAGTTTTTTTCCGTTTGCTAATTTCATCATTTAGTTTTATTTCCCAGGCGTGTACTAAAAGACAGTAGTAATAGCAAACTTCATCAACATCGACCACATTATGTAGAAAAAGACTATCTATATGACTAAATTTTTAGACAATATCCTGAAGTTCATTCTGAAATGATCATCACTGCCTTCTAAATGCCATGATCTTAACGACTTAGCCCTGCATCAAATGGAGCAATCACAGTGGCCATGTAAATAATCTTACTATGATTCTCTTTGACCAGTTCAGACTTACTCCTGTAGCTGTGTATGAAATCAGTAGCTGTTAATAAGGAAGCAGTGAAGTCTTATTAGTAGATACCGATTAAGGCCGTTACAAATGATTCCATGTCACAGTATTTGTGGGGTGCTATAGAGTGTGATATCAGAGAAGTGATGGAAAAAAATGAGTCCAAGAATGGAAACAGAATTACAACAGATGTGGCCAAAAATAAGATATAGCATCAGATTCGGTTTAATAGGGAGCAACCTAGGGACCAGCCCAAAGGGTCTATATATATCTAAGGTGATTACAAACTTCACTGAAGGCCCACTCCTTGACAGCACAGAGCAGAAGAGCATTATACATGGGAGTCACTGTATTCATTCATTTGTTCACTTAGGCAGCAAAAAGTTACAGATTTCCCGCTATGATCCAGTCCCTAGTGATAAAGCAGCAAACAAAACAAGCAACCTACCTTTGGCACATACACAAAAGAAGCACAAAAAATGAAAGAAAGAACAAAATGGGCTTTCAGGAAATGTGTCTTTTTATATTTTGCATAGGACGGTTTGGTATGGCTTAACTAAGAAAGATATATTTGTGCAAAAACATAATGAAAGCACTCAAAACAGAGTGAATATCAGGTACCAAAACCTATAGTGGGAGCTTGCTAAACATTCCAAAAACTTAGCAAGGTCCCACTATGGCTGAGAGAAGATTGGGTAAGGGGAAAAGCAGTAGAGACAACGCCAAAGAGGCAGCATGGCCAGACCTCATCGTGTTTTCTGGGCTGTAGCGAAGACTTTGGCTCTTACCTTTTGGGTGACATGGTCAACTTTGAAGGGTTTCCAACAAGAAGAGCAACGTCATCTGATTTACGTATAAAATAATTCTTGGCCAGGCACAGTGGCTCAAGCCTGTAATCCCAGCACTTTGGGAGGCCGAGGCGGGTGGACCACGAGGTCAAAAGATCGAAACCATCCTGGCCAACATGGTGAAACCCCTTCTGTACTAAAAATACAAAAAAAATAAGGTGGACGTGGTGGCGTGAGCCTGTAGTCCCAGCTACCCAGGAGGCTGAGGCAGGAGAATTGCTTGAACCTGGGAGGCAGAGGTTGCAGTGAGCCGAGATTGCGCCGTTGCACTCCAGCCTGGCGCCTGGCAACAGAGCGAGACTCTATCTGAAAATAATAGTAGTAATAATAATAATAATAATTCTTTTAGGAATGAGTTGAGAATATATTATAAGAAGCAAAATAATAAGGTAGAAACCTGTGTAAGTAATCTAGGTGAAAGGAGAAGATAGTGCAGACAAGGGTGGTACCCATGAAGGTAATAAATAAACAGTTGGATTTTGCATATCGTTGATAGAACAGACAGAATTTAATTTGTTATTGGATTTGGATGTAAAATATTAGAGCAAAAGTGTTATAAAGGAAAACTTCAAGTGTGGCCTGAGCAGCTAAAAGATCAAGTTCAGTTTGGGTTATGTCAACTTTGTTGTAAGTGTTAGATACATGCATGAAAATATTAATTAGTTGGATAAACACATTTGTGGAACTCACGGTAATCAGATACATAGAGATTTTGAAGCCATAGTCATAGCATTGGCATATAGGGCTGCTATTTTGAATGACAGTACCAAGTGCATCATCGTAGGAGGAGAAGAAAGGTAACCAGAGTCCTAAGCCTGGGAGTTTTCAACATGCACAGCTCCGGGAGATGAAAAGCAATTGACAGAGAAGGAGGAGTGATGCATGGGGAGGACTGAAACAAAAATACAATGAAAATAATGTCCCAATAAGGAGAGTTCATCCATTTCAAATACTAATGATGTTGAACTAGGATGAGAATTGGAACTCAATTAGTGGATTTATCCATGTAGAAATCATTGTAGATGTTGATAAAAGTGCTTCGTTAGAGGAGTGGTAGTAGTTAAAACCTAGCTGGGATGGATTTCAAGGGAGAATTATAAGAAAAATTGGAAATATCAAGTATTGATAATATATACAAGGAATTTTACAGTAGAAAGATGAAAGAGGATGTGAGACCAGTATAAAATTGTTTTTATATGACATTTAATAGGATATTTGTGTGCTGATACAATAGTAAAGGATTAATATATAGGGAAAAAGAGAGAAGAGAGGAGGAGAGAGAAAGGGAGTATTAAATATTGCTGAAACAACGTCCTTCTACGCTTGGATGACAAGAAGAATGTGTTGTAGAAGGCAACGAAAGGGCAGGCACTTGGCTAGAAGCTCGTGGGATTCATCTACCAGTGTGCTTTTAATTTAAGAAGCTTGCAGTCATTCACATTAAATGTTAGAATATAAAGATGACCTCCATTACAAAGAACTTATAATTTATAATTTAATACATTCAACACAAATACATTTCACTATGTAATTTATTCAATACAAATAGTAAAATACCTAAATGTAAGAAGCTATTTTTGAGGGGATAAAATTAAATATGAGTGACATATATTCATACAATACTGAAAGAATAAAACATAAAATGATTAATGAAAACAAATCCAATAGGATTTGAACAAGATAAATAGGCTGTTAAATGTTCAATCAAAAAGGAAACTGACATTATTTTATTCATGTGGGAGACTCCTCATGAATAAAAGAAAAGATTTTGTATATAAGGCATAAAAAATGGTACATATGAAAACTATTGAACTCAAGCTAGCTCCCATTTGGTCCTTTGATCTACTTGAAAGAAAAGTATAGGGGTTAGCTTTGCCACATATTCTTGAATACCAAGGCACAGAAAAATAAGATACACTAAAGAGCCCTTTAATTACCCATGGCTATTGTCATCAGTCACTTGCTTGGCTTGCAGCTAAAATACATGCCTGAAAAGTAGAATAAAATACATAGAAATGCAGTATAGTTTGTTTATAATAGAATTCCAGTAGACACTGTTTAGAATGGACTTAGAATAAGAAAATGGTGATCATAGTATATAGCACAGTAGTTAATACCACAAGTTTAAAATATAAAAGTCCTAGACTTGAATTCAGATTCTACCCCTTACTATTTATGTGTTCTTATACAATGTCCTTTAACAAGCTTTTAGAAACTTGTCCTTCTCTAACTTTAAAAGGGATATAAAACTACCTCAGAGAGGAGTTGTAAAAATTAAATAGAATGAAATGATGGACTAAGTACAAGCACTAGTATATACTGAGCAATACTTCAATGTTAGCTATGTGATGGACAGGGGTTGGAGCTATTACTCTGAGTACTAAACAATAGATCCATTATTACCCTTCATACATTGTAAAAAAGTTGGAGCATAGCTTTTGCATTTTGTTGCAACTCTAAAAGAACCTACTAACATTAGCAAGAATTGATGAAGAAACATATTGGTCAATTTCTGCCATGGCTTCTAGCAGACATTAAATCCCATAAATCTAATGTATTGTTTGAACACTGTGAATGTTTTTTTTTTAATTTTTTTAATTGTACTTTAGGTTCTGGGATACATGTGTAGATCATGCAGGATTGTTGCATAGGAACATACATGGCAATGTGGTTTGCTGCCTCCATCCCCCTTTCACCTGTATCTGGCATTTCTCCCCATGTTATCACTCACCAATCTCCTTACCCCCCGCTGTACCTCCCCTAATCCCCCTAAGACCCCAGTATGTGGTGCTCCCCTCCCTGTGTCCAAGTGTTCTCATTGTTCAACATCCACTATGAGTGAGAGCATGCAGTTCTGTTCTTGTGTCAGTTTGCTGAGAATGATGGTTTCCAGATTCGTCCATGTCCCTACAAAGGACACGAACTCATTGTTTTTTATGGCTGCATAGTATTCCATGGTGTGTATGTGCCACATTTTCCTTTTCCAGTTTATCATCAATGAGCATTTGTGTTGGTTCCATGTCATTACTATTGTAAACAGTGCCACAATGAACGTACGTGTGCATGTGTCTTTATAATAGAAAAATTTATAATCCTTTGGGTATATACCCAGTAATGGGATTGCTGGGTCAAATGGAATTTCTATTTCTGGGTCCTTGAGGAATTGTCACACTGCCTTCCACAATGGTTGAACTAATTTACATTCCCATCAACAGTGTAAAAGTGTTCCTATTTCTCCACATCCTCTCCAGTATCTGTTATCTCCAGATTTTTCGATGATCGCCATTCTAACTGGCGTGAGATGGTATCTCAATGTGGTTTTGATTTGCATTTCTCTAATGACCAAAGATGATGAGCATTATCTCATGTTTGTTGGACTCATATATATCTTCTTTTGAAAAGTATTTGTTCATATCCTTCACCCAATTTTGAATGGTTTTTTTGTTGTTGTTGTTGTTGTTGTTTTTTCTTGTAAATCTGTTTTAGTTCTTTGTAGATCCTGGATATTAGCCCTTTGCCAGATGGGTAGATTGCAAAAATTTTTTCCCATTCTGTTGGTTGCTGATTCACTCTAATGACTGTTTCTTTTGCTGTACAGAAAGACTGGAGTTTAATTAGGTCCCATTTGTCTATTTTGGCTTTTGTAGCCAATGCTTTTGGTGTTTTAATCATGAAGTCCTTGCCTATGTCTATGTCCTGAATGGTTTTGCCTAGGCTTTCTTCTAGGGTTTTTATGGTGTTAGGTCTTAATTTTAAGTCTTTAATCCATCTGGAGTTAATTTTAGTGTAAGGTGTCAGGAAGGGGTCCAGTTTCTGCTTTCTGTACATGACTAGCCACTTTTCCCAACACCGTTTTTTAAACAGGGAATCCTTTCCCCATTGCTTGCTTTTGTCTGTCTTGTCAAAGATCAGATGGTTGTAGATGTGTGGCATTACCTCTGAGACATCTGTTCTGTTCCATTCATCTGTATCTCTGTTTTGGTACCAGTACCATGCTGTTTTGATTACTGTAGCCTTGTAGGATAGTTTGAAGTCAGGTAGCGTGATGCTCCAGCTTTGTTCTTTTTGCTTAGGATTGTCTTGGCTATGTGGGCTCTCTTGTGGTTCTTTATGAAGTTTAAGGTTTTTTTTTTTCTTTTTCCAGTTCTGTGAAGAAGGTCATTGGTAGTTCGATGGGAATAGCATTGAATCTATAAATTACTTTGGGCAGTATGGCCATTTTCACAATATTGATTCTTCCTAACCATGCGCATGGAATATTTTTCCATCTGTTTGTGTGTTCGTTTATTTCGTTGAGCAGTGGTTTGTAGTTCTCCTTGCAGATCTCCTTTACATCCTTTGTTAGTTGTTTTCCTAGGTATTTTATTCTTTTTGTAGCAATTGTGAATGAGAGTTAGCTCTTCATTTGGCTCTCTGTTTGTCTGTTTTTAGTATATAGGAATGCTTGTGATTTCTGCTCATTGATGTTGTATCCTGAGACTGCTGAAGTTGCTTATCATTTTAAGGAGATTTTAGGCTGAGACGATGGAGTCTTTTAAATATGCAATCATGTTTTCTGCAAATAGAAACTGTTTGACTTCCTCCTTTCCTAATTGAATGCCTTTTATTTCATTTTCTTGCCTTATTGCTCTGGCTAGAACTTCCAGTACTATATTGAATAGGAGTGGTGAGAGAGGGCATCCTTGTCTAGTGCCAGATTTCAAAGGGAATGCTTGCAGTTTTTGCCCATTCAGTATGATATTCAATGTGGGTTTGTCATAAATAGCTTTTATTGTTTTGAGATACATTCCATCTATACCTAGTTTACTCAGAGTTTTAGCATAAAGGCTGTTGAATTTGTCGAAGACCTTCTCTGGATCTATTGAGATAATCATGTGGTTTTCATCTTTGGTTCTGTTTATGTGGTGGATTACATTTATAGAATTGAGTATGTTGAACCAGCTTTGATTCCCCGGGATGAAACCTGCTTGAGAGTGATGGATACACTTTTTGATGTGCTGTTGCAATTGTTTACCAGTGTTTTATTGAAGATTTTTGCATCTATGTTCATCATGGATATTGGCCTGAAGTTTTCTTTTGTTGTTAAGTCTCTGCCGGGTTTTGGTATCAGGGTGATGTTGGTCTCATAACATGATGCGGGAAGAATTCTCTCTTTCCGGATTGTTTGGAATAGTTTCAGGAAGAGTGGTACCAGCTCCTCTTTGTATGTGTGCTAGAATTCGGCTGTGAACACATCTAAACCTGGACTTTTTTTGGTTGGTAGGCTATTAATTGCTGCCTCAAGTTCAGCCTTTGTTATTGTTCTATTCAGGGTTTCAACTTCTTCCTGGTTTAGGTTTGAGAGGGTGCAAGTGTCCAGGAATTTATCAATTTATTCCAGGTTTACTGGTTTATGTGCATAGAGTTGTTTGTAGTAACCTCTAATGGTAGATGGTATTTCTGTGGAATCAGTGGTGATATCCCCTTTATCGTTTTTTATTGCATCTGTTTGATTCTTCTCTCTTTTATATTTTATTGTTCTGGATAGTGGTCCATTTTGGTGATCTTTTTGAAAAACCAGCTCCTGGATTTATTGATTTTTTGAAGGGTTTTTTGTATCACTATCTCATTCATTTCTGCTCTGATCTTAGTTATTTCTTCTCTTCTGCTAGTTTTTGAGTTTTTTTGATCTTACTCCTCTAGCTCTTTCAATTTTGATGATAGGGTGTTAAGTTTAGATCTTTCCTTACTTCTCATGTGGGCATTTATTGCTACAAATTTCCCTCTAGACACTGCTTTAAATGTGTCCCAGAGATTCTGGTACGTTGTGTCTTTGTTTTCACTGGTTTCAAAGAACATCTTTATTTCTGCCTTTATTTCGTTGTTTATCCAGTTGACATTCAAGAGCCAGTTGTTCAGTTTCCTTGAAGTTGTGCAATTCGAGTTAGTTTCTTAATCCTGAGTTCTAATTTGATTGCCCAGTAGTCTGAGAGACTGTTTGTTATGATTTCCATTCTTTTGCATTTGCTGAAGAGTGATTTACTTCCAATTATGTGGCCAATTTTAGAGTAGGTGTGATGTGATGTTGAGAATAATGTATATTCTATGGATTTGGGGTTGAGATTTCCATAGATGTCTATTAGGTCTGCTTGGTCCATATCTGAGTTCTACTCCTGGATATGCTTGTTAATTTCCTGTCTCATTGATCTGTCTAATATTGACAGAACAGTGTTAAAGTCTGCCACTATTATTGTGTGGGAGTCTAAGTCTCTCAGTAGGTTGTTAAGAAGTTGCTTTATGTATCTGGGTGCTCCTGTATTGTGTGCATATATATTTAGGATTGTTAGCCCTTCTTGTTGAACTGATCCTTTTACCATTATGTAATGCCCTTCTTTGTCTCTTTTGATCTTTGTTGGTTTAAAGTCTATTTTATCAAAGACTTAGAATGCGACAATTGCTTTTTTTTTTTTTTGCTCTCCAATTTCTTGGTATCTTGCTCCATCCCTTTATTTTGAGCCTATGCGTGTCCTTGCACCTGAGATGGGTTTCTTGAATACAGCACACCAATGGGTCTTGACTGTTTATCTAGTTTGCCAGTCTTTGTCTTTTGAATGTGGCATTTAGTCCATTTACATTTAAGGTTAATGTTGTTATGTGTGAATTTGATCCTGCCATTTTGATGCTAGCTGGCTGTTTTCCCTGTTAGTTGATGCAGTTTTTTCATTGTGTCAATTGTCTTTACCATTTGGTACATTTTTGGAGTGGGTGGTACTGGTTGTTCCTTTCCATGTTTAGTGCTTCTTTCAGGACCTCTTGTAAGGCAGTGCTGGTGGTGATGAAATCTCTCAGCAATTGCTTATCCTTAGAGGATTTTATTTCTCCTTCACTTATGAAGCTTAGTTTGGCTGGATATGAAATTCTAGGTTGAGAGTTCTTTTCTTTAAGGATGTTAAATATTGGCCCCCACTCTCTTCTGGCTTGTAGGGTTTCTGCAGAGAGATCTGGTGTGAGTCTAATGGGCTTCCCTTTGTGGGTAACCTGACCTTTCTCTCCAGCTGCCTTTAGCATTTTTTCCTTCATTTCAACCCTGATGAATCTGATGATTATGTGCCTTGGGGTTATCCTTCTTGAGGAATATCTTTGTGGTGTTCTCTGAATTTCTTGAACTTGAATATTGCCCAGCCTTGCTAGGTTGGGGAAGTTCTTGTGGATAATAACCTGAAGAGTGTTTTGCAGCTTGGATTTATTCTGTCACATTCAGGTACACCTATCAAATATAGATTAGGTCTTTTCACATAATCCCATATTTCTTGGAGGCTTTGTTCATTTCTTTTCACTCTTTTTTCTCTAATCTTGCCTTCTCATTTTATTTCATTGAGTTGATCTTGAATTTCTGATATCCTTTCTTCTGCTTGGTCAATTCAGCTATTGAAACTTGTGTATGCTTCACAAAGTTCTCGTGTTGTGTTTTTCAGCTCCATCAAGTAATTTATATTCTTCTCTAAGCTGTTTATTCTCATTAGCATTTCGTCCAACCTTTTTTCGAGACTCTTAGTTTCTTTGCATTGGGTTAGAACATGTTCTTTTAGCTCAGAGAAGTTTGTTATTACCCACCTTTCGAAGCCTGTTTCTGTCAATTCATCAGACTCATTCTCTGTCCAGCCTTGTTCCCTTGCTGGTGAGAAGCTGCGATCCCTTGAAGGAGGACTGGAGTTCTGGGTTTTGCGCTGGTTTGCACCCTTTTTGCACTGGTTACTTCCCATCTTCATGGATTTATTTACCTGTGGTCTCTGTAGTTGGTGACTTCCAGATGGAATCTCTGAGTGGACATCCTTTTTGTTGATGTTGAAGCTATTTCTTTCTGCTTTTTAGTTTTCCTTCTAACAGTCAGGCTCTTCTGCTGTAGGACTGCTGGAGGTACACTCCAGACACTGCTTGCCTGGGGATCACCTGCAGCAGCTGCAGAACAGTAAGGGTTGCTACCAGTTTCTTCTTCTGTTATCTTCATCCCAGAAGGGTACCCAACAGATTTCAGCCTGAGCTCTCCTTTATGAGGTGTCTCTTGGGATATACAGGAGTTGGGGAGCTATTTCAGGAGACAGTCTGTCCCTTATAGGAGCTCAGGTGCTGTGCTGTTATCTCCTTTGTTCCATTTAGAGCTGCTGGGCAGGTATGTTTAAGTCTGCTGCAGTGGAACTCATAACTACCTTTTTTCCCAGGTGCTCTGTCCTGGGAATGTGGGGCTTTGTTTATAAGCTCCTGGCATGCTCCTGCCATTTTTCAAAGATGCCCTGCTCAGCAAGGGGGTGGAATTTTTTTTAAGGATGTTCCTTTTAAGATAGAAAATTATGTACTAAATAACATGACATTCAAAGGACCACATTAAATTTATAAATTAACTTAAAAGGACAAATTCCTCAACGAAAGAATACAGAATATGTTGTCATTCCATCAAAGGATTATATGTAAAATCAGGCTACATTTATTAGACATTAGGAAAAAACAAAAACCCTTTAACTCTGTTTTATAATAAAGAGAACAAGGATTTATTGGTGTTTCACACAGATATGCCTACCTTAGAGAGTTCTCAAATTTTAGAAAAGGCCACAAAATATGCCTAAGTAACTTTTACTAAACTAATCCTTAAACAGTAAAAATTGGTTGAAAAGTCTTTTAATAATTTAAATCCTGATTCTAAATAAATTACTATATTATTTCTTATATCATTATAAATTAAAGTGATAAGGTTTTTTCATTTGAGAATCTTGAATTGTGAGTCAGTTTAGCCATCAGTGTAATCTAGTGATAAGTATGAGAAATCTTTTACTATGGGAGGGCGAGGTAGGTGGATCATGATCTCAGGAGATGGAGACCCTCCTGGCCAACATGGTGAAACCCTGTCTCCACTAAAAATGCAAAATTAGCTGGGCATGGATCATGCCATTGCACTCCAGCCTGGCAACAGAGTGAGACTCTGTCAAAGCAAGCTAGCAAGCAGGCAAGCAAGCAAGCAAGCAAGCAAGAAAGAAAGATAGATAGAAAGAAGGAAAGAATCTTTTACTTAAGTAAATTTGTAACTAATTAAGTGATTGATATTAAAACCTAGTAACAATTCAATTTTAAAAATAATTCTACCAAAAGTCCCATAATTTGAATTTGTTTTGTTAATTACCAAATAATACAAAATAGTGTTTTTGATTCAGAAAAACATGTAGAAAAATTTCACATTTTCTAAATTGTTACTATTATAAGGTTATCAAAATACATACTAGGGGAGAAATCAAGGAATTAATATGAATTAACTTCCTAATTTATAATCCTCATAGTTATTAATAGAATTATAAATATCATTTTAAGAATTAAGGAATTGGACCTAGAGTGGCTAGGCCATTGCTGCTGAGTAAACATGTGATTTAGCCAGTGGCTCACGCCTGTAATTCCAACACTTTGGGAGGCTGAGGCAGTCAGATCATGAGGTCTAGAGATGGAGACCATGCTGGCCAACATGGTGAAAGCCTGTCTCTACTAAAAATACAAAAATTAGCCTGGCATGGTGGCATTTGCACCTGTAGTCCCAGCTACTTGGGAGGCTGAGGTAGGAGATTCACTTGAACCCAGGAGGCAGAAGTTGCAGTGAGCTGAGATTGTGCCACTACACTCCAACCTGGTGACAGAGCAAGACCCTTTCTCCAAAAGTAAATAAATAAATAAATAAATAACATGTGATCTGCCCAGGCTGATCCCCTGATGTGCATGGATCTAAATCATGTGCCACTTCTGCTGCACCAGCTACCTCTTAATAGAAAAAGTAACAATGAATGTTGGCAACCTCTAACACCGGATAAAGCAGTTGTTAATATTCCATGGAGGTGATTAGGGACTAATTTAAGAATTTAGTTAACACGCTGTACAGGAAAATGTGCAAAAAGTTATAATTTTACATAAGATATCATGAACCCCTGAGCTCCAAAATGCATGATAGATCAGTAATCACACTTTTAAGAATTGCTTTACAAGTCTGCTTTCTTTACTCTATTCAACAACCCTGTGAGGAGGGAGCATGTTATTATGCTTATCTACCAATGAGGAAACTGAGGCAAAATGTTAAGTGATTTGCTTCCCTTCACACAATACAAAGTTTTTGAACCAGGACTTTAACAAGAGTACTATTACTCCACATCCTTTGCTCTTTTATGCACATTAGGCTATCTGGCATGCATGAAATTAATTTATCGGTAACTATCTTTTACTGTAAGAAAATTATCAAGATCATTTTCCCCAAGATTTTCTAGAAAGAAATATCTTCAAAGGTCTTTTTTGTTCTTGTAGTACATATTTCTGCGTGGATGTTGAAATGTTTTCTAAATGAGCCAGTTGTCTGCAGCTAGCTAAATGGGGCAGTAGCCATCCAAATGTAGACAGAGCAATGCAAACTCCATCTCCATCCTACAAAAGCAAAATTGCATGGGCTATGAAGTGGTAAATGTTGCAGTAAAATGAAAAAGTAAGTCATGACAAGAAAAGGAGTGACAACAGTTTTCAGCAAAACATTTATCATTTTAAGAAGAACAATTTCAGTGGTATAGAAACATTTCAACTAAGTTCACTACATTTTATTATATAAAATATTTAGTTTCTAATATGAAGGATCTATTGTGTCAATCACACCCCAACAGAAGGTGTAATAGAGAAGAATATTGGGAAAATCTGAAAATGTACAAAAATTGGACAAGAAAAATTAATGACCAAGAAATATTTACAAAACAAATATAATTGATATTACCATGAGTAAAATCATGTTGTTTTACTTTGATTCCATGAAAATATCAATATAATTTAATTGTGGTAATGTGGAGAAAGAAATTATCTAAATAAGCAAGAAAAAAATGTACTTATAAGAAAAATTCCAATTATTAATATTTCAAAGTACTAAAGTGCTAAAGACACTATTTGCAAGAGATTTAATGGAATTCAAAATGCCAGCTCTTATTGACATACCTCAAATTATCCAATTATCTCTGTCATTTCTGCCAACCCAGAGGTTCAAGTTAGTATCATCTTTGGCCTGGGCTAGGCAATATCCTCCTAATTAGTCTCCTGGCCTCCAACTTTGGCATCCTTCAATTTATACTGCAGCTATCTTTTCAAAATGCAAATATAATCATATCAGTTCTTTCTAAAACCTAAACTTGTTTCCAATTGCTCTTGAAGAAAAAGACCAAAATCCTCAAGATGGCCTATCGGGCTCTGCAGCCTACCTCTTTCTATCTCCCCATTCTCATCTCAACCACACCCTGTTCATTCTCTAGCTAGTATCGTCTTTTTCAAGTGCCTAAGATATCATGTGCCTTCCCATTACAGGACCTATGCATAGTCTGTGCCCTTCCCTTGGCACACTGTTTCATGACTTCCCTCCAGCCACTATACATAATTAGCAATTATTGAGCCAGACCTGGAATTACACCTGTAATTCCAGCACTTTGGAAGGCCAAGGGCTGGCAGATTACTTGAGCTCGGGAGTTCAAGACCAGCCTGGCCAATATGGTGAAACCCCATCTCTACTAAAAGACAAACTTTAGCCAATGTGGTGGTGCACCTGTAATCCTAGGCTGAAGCAGGAGAATTGCTTGAACCCGAGATGTGGATGTTACAGGGAGTGGAGATCACACTACTGCACTCCAGCCTGGAGGACAGACTAAGACTCCATCTCAAAAAACAAACAAACAAAACGCCCTAAAGCAATTATTGATCCTTCAGACCTCACAAGAAACACAACTCTCCTAGGGATGTTTTACCCCAGAATAACCACTTTCTTGTTGTTATTCCTGTTGTTACATGCTTCTGTAGGTTCATGTTCTTCTCCACCAAGCATGCATCTCAGTTTGTAATTTTACATTCACTTGAAGATTATTTTACTAATGCCTGTCTCCCATCTCTTCACCAAATTTAAAGCCTCCTGATACCCTAATACCTGTGACTATGTCTATTTTTGTTCACCATTATATGCACACCTTGAATCATAATATTGGGTAGATTGCAGGCATTCAGAAGATATTTGTTGGAAAAATGACAGAAAATTTTAACAACAAATGGTATAAAATACAAATATATCATAAATGATATATTTGTATTTGTTTTTAAAATGTGGGTTTCTATTTGCTTCAAAGTCTCCATATTCATTACTCTACTGTTACTCTATTTCAAGAGATGTGTGAAATATTTTTCCAGTATCTCTTATAAACAGATGGCACTACCAGCCTGGGATTCCTGAATGCAGAGACTGAGTCACCAGGATTGCCCTTATCACAGGCAAAGTGAACAGAGAATTCAGCCTTGGCTTTGTACCTCTTCAGGAATGGAATTGAGTGAGACACTTCCTCTGATCATTAAATCCAATGCCCAGGTTTCTTAAAGAAATGGCCGATGCTAAACTCGGAACACCATTTATCCTTGTTTTCAAAAGTCAGCCTTCAAAATTCAGAGCTCCTGGTATTCTTTGTGTCTTGTCTCAAGTGTCTGGGCATGTTCCTGAGCCCAGTCTATCCCACTGTTTTTAGTCTCTCAATTCTACCCTCTAGAGTGTCTATCAACTCCATTATGTTAGAGAATTTTTTTTCTACATCTATTTATTAACTGACCACTGATCCCATTCCCAAAATAATATCTTTTCTCCAGGACTTTCAGGCGCTCCCCACTTATGCTTTTTTAAGCAGTATGATATAGTACTAAGCCATAGATTCTCCTTCAGTCTACTGGGGTTTAACCCAAACATACTTAATAACTCCTTCACCTTGAGAGTCTGAATGAAGTAATCTGTGTACAGTTTTTAGCACAGTTCCTGTGCTAAGGATTAGCAATCAAACACTGTGGAATAATACTATTATTCCAAACCATTGCTACCCCCCCCCAGTTATTGTTAATGTAAAAATGAAAGATAAAACCTGATCCATTAAGGTCCGTGTCGTTTGGATATATTATACTGTTTCTTTTCTCTTTGCTTTTAGCCACAGGTGTTGTGGTCATTACCTCATCTATTAAACGCTTATCATATGACTGTGTCTACCTCCTTCCTTTAATTCTGCTATTTTGTTAAATGACTTCAATATCCCATTGGTTAATGCATCCCAATAATTTAGCTTCTCAATTCATTGATGTATTCATGTTTAGGATTTATTCTTCCACAAACTATACTTCATTAGTGTTTTCATGCAGGAATTCACTCCTGGCATTTACTAGAGTGTTAATAGTTTACCAAATCTCTTAGTCAATGAATTTAAAAATTGGGGAAATGTATTGCAATCTCTTGAAAAGATTAAAACTTATCAGTCAACCTAGAGATATTTCTCTTTGAAGATATTCACTGAGACAAAGTCAAAAAAAAAAAAAAGTAGGAAACATTGATACATGGCATCCAACTTTAACATTTCCAGGAACCGGGATGTAAAAGCATGTAGGGGAGAAATTATCATGATCAAATCATTCAGTCTAGTTTGTAGCTGTTGCCTTGTTATAAATGTGCTTCATGGCAGTATCTACTGCTAAAAGTGATTCATCTCTGTAAAGAAAACACATATTAATCGACTTCTGGCTGCTTCTTGTGATGTAGAAAGCAGAGAAATCATCATATCAATCTCACCAATAAGTAAAAATGAACAACCTACAAAATCATAACATTATTAATTGATCTGAGACCTGAGTTTGCAGATTACTAAATTCTACCAGAACATTCTTAATATACTCATTAATGACATCTACTGTGTATACATCAACAAATGCATTTATTGAGCCTCTTTAAAATTATATTTTGAGACCATTTCTTTTTGGCATCATGATAATAAACTCTTCTTTCATTCCTTTCATCTCTTCTGACACTGTTCTTAATTCCCATTCAGAGGCATCCTCCTTTACCCATGACACTAAATGTTAGACTTTTTCAAGGTTTATACCAGGGTCTCTTCCCTTCTCATTGTACACACTCTTCTCAATCTATTTTGTTTTTCTCATAGATAACTTCTAATCTAAGTTCTTTATTTGATAGTACCTTAATTTATGTTAAATTTCTACTTGACATGTCCTCATAGTAATCTCAACTTTAATATGTGCAAAATGAAATGCCCTCTAACAATCTTCTGAACTTCTTGCAATGCTTGCCCTTCTTTAATTTTCACCACCATCTGTTCAGTTGTGAATTCTAGAAATGCAAGATTTCTTCTTGATCATCTAAACTATTCTATTAGTAATTTTTAACTCTGAAATATATGTAAATTCACTCTTTCCACGATAGTTTAAACTACTCCACTCTATCTTGATTTAACAATATAATACTTCAAAATCAAATTTAGTCTTCTTTTAAATACCTAGTATTCATAATAACATCAGACATTCTAGAATATATACACTGTACATTGAAAATAGGCATTTAAAATTCAGGAGTAGAAAACAGGGGTATATCGAAGATGGAGGTAAAAAGAGTAACAACCCAATTCAACTAAAGCAATATATTTTAAAGAGGTAAGAAAATCATTTTAATTTGAAACAATGTAAGTTGTAAGTTTCCAATTGTAAGGATTAACTTAAATAATAGCCTAGGGAAAGTATGAGGAAGTTAATTTTTAACAATGTAAATTGGAACACATTTGCCATAGTACAAAGTTAATATTCTTTACCAGATTTCCATCTTTGTCATCACATCTTGTTCCCATCTCCCTTTTTAAAGTTGTTGTATAATTTACATACAATAAAATGAATCAGTCTTAAGTACATAGCTCAATAATTTTTGTTAAATGTATACATTAATCAAAATATACAAGAATTCCAACATCCAGAAAATTTCTGTGTGCCCTGTCCCATTGATGATACCACCCTCAAGTGCAATCGTAACTCTGATTTAGTCATCATTTGATTTTTCGAGTTCCAGAATCTATATAAATGGAATCACGGAGTATGTACATTTTTGTATCTGACTTCTTTGCTCAATATAGTATTTATTGCTTAGTAGTATATCAATGTATGAATACCCACACTATATTTATCACCCAAGAAAATAAATTCTATTGCCTCCAATTTTATGGCTATTAAGAATAAGTCCTATGTATTGGTTTCCTTAAAAATCCTTCTAAGGATGTGTGCTTGCGTTTCTCCTTTTATTGCTGGGTTGAAGGTCAGATTATTTTAACTTCATGCAAAGCTTGTAAAAAGTTTTCCAGGTTCATCCATGTCCCTACAAAGAACCCAAACTCATCGTTTTTGATGGCTGCATAATATTCCATGGTGTATATGTGCCACATTTTCCCTATCCAGTCTATCGTCAATGGGCATTTGGGTTGGTTCCAGGTCTTTGCTATTGTAAACAGTGCTGCAATGAACATTCCTGTGCACATGTCCTTATAGTAGAACGATTTGTAATCCTTTGGATATATACTCAGTAATGGGATTGCTGGGTCAAATGGAATTTCTATTTCTAGGTCCTTGAGGAATCGCCACACTGTCTTCCACAATGGTTGAACTAATTTACACTCCCACCAACAGTGTAAAAGTGTTCCTATTTCTCCACATCCTCTCCAGCATCTGTTATCTCCAGATTTTTTAATGATCGCCATTCTAACTGGCGTGAGATGGTATCTCAATGTAGTTTTGATTTGCATTTCTCTGATGACCAGTGGTGATGAGCATTTTTTCATATGTTTGTTGGCCTCACATATGTCTTCTTTTGTAAAGTGTCTGTTCATATCCTTTGCCCACTTTTGAATGGGCTTGTTAGTTTTTTTCTTGTAAATCTGTTTTAGTTCTTTGTAAATTCTGGATATCAGCCCTTTGTCAGATGGGTAAACTGCAAAAATTTTTTCCCAATCTGTTGGTTGCCGATTCACTCTAATGATTGTTTCTTTTGCTGTGCAGAAGCTGTGGGGTTTGATTAGGTCCCATTTGTCTATTTTGGCTTTTGTTGTCAATGCTTTTGGTCAAACTGACAGAAGAGCAGAAGATCAAACACCGCATGTTCTCACTCATAGGCGGGTGTTGAACAATGAGAACACATGGACACAAGGAGGGGAGCACTACACACTGGGGTCAGTTGGGGGGAAATAGGGGAGGGATGGTGGGGGTTGGGGGGTTGGGGGGGGTAGCAAGGGGAGAAATGCCATATGTAGGTGATGGGGAGGAAGGCAGCAAATCACACTGCCATGTGTGTTCCTATGCAACAATTTTGCATGTTCTTCACATGTACCCCAAACCTAAAATGCAATAAAATAAATAAATGGGAAAAAAAAGTTTTCCAAGATAGTTTCACTATTTCACATACTCATGAACATTGTCTGAGAGCTCCAATCCCTTCATATCCTTAGCTATTGTCTTCCTTTTGTTTAGGCATTGTTATGTGTGTGTAGTAATATTACGTACCATCTTTGGTAATATGTCTTTTTAACTTCAACTTTTATTTTGGATACAGGGGTGTATGTGCAGGTTTGTTACGTGAAATATTTCATGATGCTGAGGTTTGGGGTACAGAACCAATCAACCAGGCAGTCAGTAGAGTACCTGACAGGTAGTTTTTCAACTCTCAGCACCCCCCAACAACCACTCTCCTCTCTTGTAGTCTGCAAAATCTATTCCCATGTTTATATCCATATGTGTTCAATGTACAGTTCCCACTAATAAGGGAGAATGTAGAGTATTTGGTCTTCTGTTTCTTTGTTGTATGTTTAGGATTATGGCATCCAGCTGCAACCACGTGGCTGCAAAGGACATGATTTCATTCTTTTTATGGCTACATAGTTTTCCAAAGTGTATATTTACCATATTTTCTTTATCTAGTTCACAGTGATGGGCACCTAGGTTGATTCCATCTCTTTGCTACGTTGAAGATCACAGCAATGAATATACAAATGCATGTGTCTTTTTGGGAGAATGATTTGTTTTCCCTTTGAGTATATACCAAGTAATGGAATTGCTGAATCAAATGGTAGCTCTGTTTTAAGTTCTTTGAGAAATCTCCAGACTGTTTCCTACAGTGACTGGACTAATTTATATTCCCACCAATAATGTGTAAGTGTTTCCTTTTCTCTGCAGCCTCATCAACATCTGTTGTTTTCTGACATTTTAATAATAGCCATCCTGTCTGGTGTGAGATAGTATCCCATTGTAGTTTTGATTGGCATGTCTCTGATGACTAGTGATGATGAGCATTATTTCATACGTTTGTTGGCTACTTGTATGTTTTCTTTTGAAAGTGTTTGTTTCTGTCCTTTGCCCATTTTTAATGGGGTTGTCTTTTGCTTGTTTACTTGTATAAGTTCCTTATAGGTTCTGTATATTAGACATTTGTTGGATGCATTGTTTGTAAACATCTTCTCCTGTTCTGTAGGTTGTCTGTTTTTCTGTCAATAGTTTCTCTTGTTGTGCAGAAGATCTTTAGTTTAGTTAGGTCCCACTTGACTTTTTTTCATTTCATTACAATTGCTTTTAGGGACTTAGCCAAAAATTATTTGCCAAAGCTGGAATCAAGAAGAGTATTTCCAGCCAGGTGCGGTGGCTCACACCTGCAGTCCCAGCACTTCGGAAGGCTGAGATAGATGGATCACCTGAGGTCAGGAGTTGGAGACTGCCCAGGCCAATATGGCGAAATGCCATCTCTACTAAACATACAAAAGTTAGCCGGCATGGTAGCACATGCCTGTAATCCCAGCTACTCGAGAAGCTGAGTGAGGCAAGAGAATCACTTGAACCCGGGAAGCGGGTTGGGCAGAGATCGAGCCATTGCGCTTTAGCCTGGACAACAAGAGCAAAACTCCTTCTAAAAACAAAAAGGCAACTCTCTAGGATTTTTATAATTTGAGATGTTGTGTTTAAATATTTAATCCATCTTGAGTTAATTTTTGTTTGTGTTGAAAAGTAAGGAGGATCCAGCTTCAATCATCTGTATATGGCTAGCCAGTTATCCCAGCACCATTATTGGATAGGGAGTATTTAATACATTTAGTAAAGAAAATTCAATTCCTTTTCCCATTGTTTGCTTTTGCCAGCCATATTGAAGATTGGATGTTTGTAGGTGTGCAGCTTTATTTCTGAGTTTTCTATTAGGTTTCATTGCTCTATGTATCTGTTTTTGTACCACTAGTATGTTGTTTTGGTTACTATAGCCTTAAGTATAGTTTGAAGTCAGGTAGTATTATGTCTTCGAATTTATTCCTTTTGCTTAGAATTCCTTTGGCTACTGAGGCTCCTTTTTGGTTCCATATGAATTTTAGAATAGTATTTTATAGTGGTGTGAAGAATGGCGTTGGTAGTTTGATCGAAATAGCATTGAATCTGTAAATTCAGATTCAGTTCAGGCCATTTTTATGATATTGATTCTTCCAATTCATGAGCATGAACTGTTTTTCCATTTACTTGTGTCATCTCTGATTTCTTTCAGCAGGGTTTTGTAGTTCTTCTTGTAGAGATCTTTCATTTCCTTGGCTAGCTGTACTCCTAGGTATTTTATTTTCTTTGTGGCTATTGCATGTGGGATTATTTATTTCACTCGTAGCCTTGATGTTGTTGGTGTATGGCAATGCCACTGATTATTGTACTTTGATGTTGTATCCTGAAACTGTACTAAAGTGCTAGGAGTCTTTTGGCAGAGTCTTCAGGATTTTCTAGGTATACAATTATATCATCAATGAAGAAAGATAGTTTGGCCTCTTCATTTCCTATTTGGATGCCTTTTATTGATTTCTCTTGCCTGATTTCTTTGGCTAGGACATCCAATACAGTATTGAACAGGAATGATGAAAGTGGGCATCCTTGTTTTGTTCCAGTTCTCAGGGAGAATGGTTTGAGCTTTTGTTCACAGAGTGATGTTTGCTGTAGGATTGTCCTAAATGGTTCTGTATTATCTTAAGGTGTGTTCCTTCAATGCCTAGTCTCATGTGTCTTTTGACAGTTTTTGTATTTTGAAACTTTAGTTATTGTTCTTGTATTGTCGAACAATAGACATATAAAAGGTTTTTGATAGAATTTAACATTCCTTCACGATAAAAAAGTAACCCTCAAAAATGTAGGCATCTAAGGAACATATCTCAAAATAATAAGAGCCATCTATGACAAAGCCACAGTCAACATCATACTGGATCAGCAAAAGCCTACTCTTCCCGCTCCTACTCAACATAGTACTAGAAGCCACAGCCAAATCAAGCAGGCAAAATAAAAAGCAGATAATAATAAAAGGCATGCAAGTAGGAAAAGAAGCCAAACTATCTTTGTTGACAGCATAACTCTGTACCTAGAAAACCCTAAAGTTTCACCACCAAAAAAGACTACAAAATACTGCTGACAGAAATCAGAGATGACACAAATAAATAAAAACACAATCCAAACTCATGGATACGTAGAATCAATATTATAGAAATGGCCATAATTCCCAAAGCAATTTAAAGATTCAACATTATTCCTATCCAACCAGCAATGTCATTTGTCACAGAATTAGATTTTTTTTAAATTTTGAATAAGTATACTTTAACAAATTTTATATATCTACCCTTTTTCTTGTAAGAAATTTTGCTTAACAAAAGTTAAAATAGATAATGCATCATATTTTTTGCTTTCTTCTAAAACTTTAAAATTTAAACTTGTACATTTAGATCTATGATCCGTTTAGTATTAATCTTTTTATTTTCTTTTTTAGTTTGCATTAGGGAGTTAGGGATTGATTTTCTTTTGTTATTTTTTGTTTGTTTGTTTCCCCTCCTTTTGGTTAATGAGTTGTTGAAAGCTGTATTAGTCCGTTTTCAGACTGCTGATAAAGACATACCTGTGACTGGGCAATTTACAAAAGATAGAGGTTTAATGGGCTTACAGTTCCACATGGCTAGGGAGGCCTCACAACTGTGGTGGAAGGCAAGAAGGAACAAGTCATATCTTATATGAATAGCAGCAGGCAAAGAGAGAGCTTCTGCAGGGAAACTCCTAATTTTAAAACCATCTGGTCTCATAAGACTTATTCACTACCACAAGAACAGCATGAGAAAGACCTGCCCTCATGATTCAATTACTTCTTACCAAGTCCCTCCCACAACACATGGGAATTCAAGATGAGACTTTGGTGGGGACACAGCCAAATCGTATCACAAGCCATGTATTAATTTTTTCTCTCATTTTATTAAATTTGTAGCCTGGTTAAAGATAAATTGAAAGTGTATATATAGGTCTATTATTTCTGTACACCTTATTTTGTTTCACTGAAATATTTTTACTATAAGTCAATGTAACTCTATCTTGATTATTTTAACTTTATAATAATTCTTTCAGTATGGAAATGAATATCCTTTAATGTTACTTTAATTTTAGTGTTACCATACTATTTGAAGATCACGCATTATGCATCTCTGTTTCTCTCTCTCTTTTGAGATAGTCTTGCTCTGTTGCCCAGGCTGGAGTGCAGTTCTGCAATCACCTCCGAGGTTCATGCGATTCATCCATCTGTGCCTCTCAAGTAGCTGGGCCTACAAGTGCACATCAACACACTGACTAATTGTTTAATCTTTTGTAGAGACAGGGTCTCCCGATGTTGCCCAGGCTGGACTCAAGAAATTCTCCTACCACAGCCTCCCAGAGCACTGGGATTACACACATGAACCACTTAAGAATTCTTATACCCAGGAATAACATTAGGAGAAATGGCTAATGTAGGTGATGTGGGGATGGAGGCAGCAAACTACCATGGCATGTGTATAACTGTGTAACAATCATGCAAGATCTGCACAGGTACCCTAGAACTTAAAGTAAAATAAAAAAAAATTCAGACTCAGCTTGTCAAATCCTACAGAAATGAAAGCACATAGGAATTTGAATTGGAATTGCATTAAATCATAGATCAATTTGAAGAGGACTGCCATGTCAGCAATACTGTTTCTTATTACGTAAATGAAGATACTTTATAGCTTTATGTCCCCTCTCGCATGGTTAGTAGGTCAGTAAATTATTAAAGTCACTATTGGAGAAACAAAATGGTGGTTTTATCTAATAACCTAAATATGTACACAACTAATGACCTCATAGATACTCTCCTAGGAATGTAACACAAATGTATAATATACTCCCCAAAGTTATGTCCTAGAAATTTCTTTGTCACGTTATCCATAATATCCACAAAGGTGAACGCCCTAATTATTTCAACCATAAAATGTACATTTATCTTGTGGAATATTCTTTAAACGGAATATTTTATAATTATGTGATCGTTTAAAAATGAGCTACGGCTACAGTTAAGAGCATTGGTGTATCTCTCAAACCTAATATTAAGTAAAGAGGTCAACCTTAAAGAGTTCATATTATACAACAAAATTTTTAAAATTCAAAAACAGGCAAAAAATTATCCTTGATCTTGGAAGTCAAGATAATGTTACCTGTTGGAATAATAAAGGATATGGTGATCTTGAGGACACGTGGATGTTTCAAGGGTTGATAATATTTTACTTTGGAGATTGGGGAGTGGTGAAAAGAAAGGGTTAAATTTGTGGTAATCCATCACTATTTCCACTTCAGAAAAAAGAAAATAAATAGCATTTTTTTTTTTTACTCTCAAGCTCTCCTCTTATCTTACCTCTAGAAACTTTATAAGTAATTCTTAAGAATATCTTCAAACTTTTCTGCACACAGTTCCTTAATATAAGTAATTTACATGTATATGTCATAAATGTACTATTAAAGTGAATATTATGTATAATATAAAACACACTAAAGAAGTAGAAATTTTTGTTTATTCAATTGTTTATTTTATTTTACTTTAAGTTCTGGAATACATGTGCAGAACATGCACGTTTGTTACATAAGTATACATGTGCCATGGTCTATTTTTAAAAACTGTCCATTGTGGATGCTAATACAGTCTTCCTGGAGTAAGGCATTGCTCCTATCAAATCTTGCTCTACAGTCCCACACCTCCCCGGCCCATCATATCTTTGTCCTTATGCAAGATCTCATTTTCTTCAACACATAAAGTATTTGAAAACAGGAAAAGTATTTCCCACAAGTTTATGATACTAGGATTTTCTTTCCTTTGTGAAAATGAGATTTGGTATCATCTGTATGAGGAGTTCTTAGAACATGATAGACTGTATAGATTATTTACAAAGAAGAAATCATTTGAGTTTTTAGATTCTTGCTGTTTTCTATCTTTTCTTTATACTTCTTTTTAAAAACTCATGCATATTTCATACAGTTGTTTATTTATTTTCTTTCCCTATGCATAGAATTTACTCAACCTCAAATGTATTCCTCTCTCTGCTTTCCACTTTCTTGTCTTCAGGATTATCTTCCTTTGATATTATTGTACTGCTTTTTTCTCTTTTATATACAAAGCTTCTAGCTTTCTAAATCTATTATTCTTATTTTGGCACTGATGCTAACATTTCTAATTTAATTCAATTTTTTTCATCTTTCATTGTCATTCTTGAAATTCATTTTCTCTTTATTGAGTCCAAATTTATCTGCTAATGAATCTTCAATTATGCATAATTTTATTTCTACCAACTATAATTTCCCTACACTTGGCCAGATCTGGTATACAGCAAAGATGCTGTTTTCCTAGAATTTTGAATTATGCATGAAACTGTCTTGTCACACCCACACACATTGCATCAAGCTGTACTGTCAATACAACCACTTTCACTTCACCTCTGGACATTATCCCAATCTTCCATCCTGAGTTACTGAGACCTACAAGCCTATCAAATATCTTTCTTTCTTGGCAATTTCAAAATATTAAATTTTCACACTTTGGAGTATACCATCCTAACCATCATAGGTTATCTTAATAGATTTAATAATATGGATACTTGCCTATGGTTCTATTTGTCATTGATATACTTCTTGACAAAGTTTATGACATTTACTTTCATGTCTTCATAGAACTTCTCTATTATATACTAAAATGTCAGTTATCACATGTGCATGCACACACACACACAGACACTACTAGGAATTGTGCTCTTATTTTTTGTTATCATTGCTCTCTATGTTCAGGTTGTTGCATCTTATACCCATAGCCTAGTCACTATGTTAATAATGTATGCTAACTAACTCTCTTCTACCTTTCTGAATTTGTAATATTATTCAGGCAGTAATTCAACTCTGAAATATCTGTTATATAGTTCACTCAATTTCTGCCTATGATTCAGATATCATTTTTTATTATTCTCTGAAAGTTTATGACTTTAATATATGTAACTCCAGTTACTTTTTCATTTCTCTCTGATGTAGTTTCATCTCTCATTTCACATCCTTCCCACCTTGAAATCCCACTAAAGTCCTTCCCAACTTGAAATCCCACTAATTATACTAAAGTTGTATTTTTCCTATTGACTGCTACTTTTTTCCTTTTCCTGAAATAAAGAATAAACTTAAACAGCTTCTAGATGATTATCTGATGCTTTTTGTTTTTAATACTCAGTTCCAGCAATGAACTTGTTCTATTTTTATTTTGTGTCGTTTGTTATTTTTATTTCTCCCTGATATCTCTTGTGCTGAGTGAGCCTCTCCTTTTATTGTTTATGCCAATAATCCTGGAATGTACTCTTTTTCATTCACATATCTACGTGTAATATATTATTTCTATATTTTCAGTGTTATCTATACATATTACATGCATCACTGTTTTGAAGTCAATGAGAGTAGAATTCTGCTTCTATACGTTAAAACTGCCCCGACATTAATATATTGTTTAGTCCTTCAATTGTGCCCTTTAACAAAATAAGATAATGCCACTTTCACAAGGTGATGACGTGATGTGAGGATTAAATATGTTAACATATATGAAGTGTTTAGCACTGTATGTGACTTATTTTTACACTAAAATTTTGCCATAAAATATTAAACAATTTAACATTTTTTAAAGGTAGGATTAGTATAAAATTATCAATATAATTTTCCATTTGCTTTTTTAATGTATTTTATAATTATTTAATTATTATTGAGTTTCTTCTCATACTGTTTTATATCCTTTTCCCATGGCATTGGATAACATTTTTTTAAATGGCACATCATTAAATTTCCACTCTTTTCTCGAGCAATGACATTTTCACATTTGTCCTCAATCTTCACACATTCTTCATTTCTTATCATGATGAAGTACACAATTTGAGCTGATAATTACCTCATATTTATTGAGAAAATACACACATCAGATAGATATGTTTCAGTCTTCCTGAGACCAATTCTATAAACATATCAGTGCTTTTATTTATTTTTGTTGTTGTTGTTGTTCTTTACTATTTCTGTATGAGAGGCATTCCTTACCTATTCAATGATCATTTTCTCTTTATGGAGACTCAATTCCCATTTGTTTTATCAAGAATTTACAATTCCATTATCCTTTTTGATCCTTTATCAATAATCTCATCTTCTTGAAGACTATGTATTTTAGCATAGAACAATGCAGTATCATTGCACTTCTTTACAAATAAAAAAAAGGAGTCTCCCTGATGTCCAATAATATTACCAGAATATCTTGATTTTCATTGCTCAGAATCAGATCTCCTGGATAGATACTATGCTTGTAGCTATTATCTCTAGTTTTCTCACTGTCTCTCACACAGACTCTTTTCATTCCTTTAGTGTCTTTGTATGGATGTTATTCCAATTCTTTCTGCTGTGCATATTGGAAAGAATTGGATTTTGTTGACTAACTATTCTTAAGAGTCTCTGTTTGAAGTGGGATTCAGCCAGATTGGTCTTCATGCCAAGGGCTGTTCTTTCTTTCCAGGTCTAGGCCATGCCTTCTGTTTTGCTCTGTCACATTCTTTCATTAATACTTGGCATGTCTGAGAGGTCATATCTCTTATGCTTCTACGAACTTACAGGATTTACGAAGTTCTACTGCCAACTATGAGCTCCCTCCATTCCTGCAAGGAGCAGTGCCCCTCAAGTGGCACAGCCCTGCCTTCCAAAGTAATACATGCTCTTTTAGAAAATGGTTTCTCATTTGTTTGTTTGTTTGCTGGTGTTTCCTCTGTTCTTTTCCTCTGGGGTCCCCTAAGTACTTTTTGCACCTGTTCTCTTCAGATTCCAATTTTTACTCCCTATTTGATCTTAGCCCTAATCATAGAAGTTTCCACTCAGCGTGATTTCTTCTTATAGAAAACAGTTTCAGAGAACTGGCAACATTAGAATCCTCTGCTATGTCTGTGATAATTTGATATTTTATTCCAGTTTCTTGTGGGACTTGCTGCATAATCTGATTTTCTGAACTTATTTGGCAACTCATAAGTAAGTTATAATGTGAGGTTTCCTCAGACTCCCTTTTTTTCTAAAAATTATATATAGATATCCATGTATATATATATATGTTTTATATAAGTATATATAAAATATACATATATGTATATATAACATTATATGTATCTATATCTGTAGATACATATATGTATATATACACATATATAACATAGATACATATACATATATGACATATATAGCTTTTAGAAAAAAGTGAGTCTGAGAAAGTATATATATATGCAAATTATATATATATAATTGTGTGTATGTATATATAATTGGCATATACATACCAATTATATGTATATATCCTCATATATATGCCGATTATATATACATATATATATATAAAATCGGCATATATATGAGTAAGGAGCCTGAGGAATTGTGTGTGTGTGTGTGTGTGTGTGTGTGTGAGTGTGTGTATGCCAATTATATATACATATAATTTGTTGCTTTGATGTTCTTGGGTTGTTTGCAGAAAAAACAATTGGGAGAAATCAGAACTAGTTGGCCACTGTTTTCAGTGGTAATGCATTAGTATAAATTTGAACACAATCATGCATGAGAGCAGCCAGCACTTATAAAACTTTGGAAAAGACTTTTTGTTTGGTTGTTGTTGTTTTTTTCACCTAGAGAATGAGCCAAGGCTAAGAAGTTTCTGAGTTTTTTTTTTTTCCTTAACTTTTAACTTTTAGAAAAATTCTTTTAATAATGTACTTTTTCTTCCTGTTTTACCTTTATAGAGTCCCATTTTTCTGAAGGGTCTTAGTTCCATCCCCTCTCTTTCAGTAGATCAAGGTAATGAGCCCTGTCACTGCTGTTCATAAAACCCAAATCTCCTGGATATAGGCTCTAACAAGTGCCTCCAGGACAATGAAAATTTTAATAGTGACAAACTTCTATGTGTTTCAACTTTGCCTTTATTTTCACCCTTAATGACATCCCTAATTTTGTGTAAGTTTGAATGTTTATTAGACGAATGTCGTTGTTGTTGTTTGAGGTTTTTAAACTATATTGTAGCCATGTGTTAATATAATTCTCCCTATTACCCAAATGAAAGCCTCCATATCCTTTTCAGTCTATTTTAATCGGAATTATTCAATCTTAGTCACTGGAAATGTGGCACTGTACTTTCGCAATTATTAATGAATTCCATTATGTTAAATCAAATACTTACAGTTAAGATGTTCTCCATCCTCTTAATGCAACTCTCTTTTTGCTGGGTGGTAGGGAGTAGGAAGAGAGCTTTCTGATTTTTCTCATACACTAATGGCCAGTCTCAGTATCATTTTAAAAATCTTCTTCCTAGAACTTTTAAGACTGAGAGATAAACCACATCATTTTCTCCTTTTATTTTGTCTTTGTATACTGTTTCTAGTGGTAATCACTCATTTTCCCAGATTTTTTTAAAGTATTTTAATCTATGTATTTGCTATAGTTCCTAAAATTCTCAGAAATGGTATATGTTTTGTGTAGGACAATATCATTTTTATTATTTCTAAATATTTTATAGATGCCGTTTATATATTCTACTTCTAATTTTATGCTTTTCCTTTAAAAATCTATAAAATACATTGCTTCTTTCATTTCCTACACATTTTACTACGTGTTTTCTATTGTCTGCAAACATAAAAAATCCGATATGGATGTTGTCATATCTTAAATAAAAGAAAATGTATGACCAAGTCTATTGGCTCAGTGTTTTGTTCTGCTCCACTTTCATCTCTACTGAAAGTATCTATATATTTCCATATAGTCATTCTGTGTTTCATTTACACATGTAGGAGCAGACATAACCTAATCTCTGAGCAGCCTTAGATACTTTCAAATTTGGAAAGGAAAGCTTTTTACTAAATAGGTAAACACAATGCAGGTGCTCCTCCACTTACAGTAGAGTTACGTCTTGATAAAACCATCTTAAGTTGAAAATGTGTTTAAGCTGGGCGCAGTGGCTCACGCCTGTAATCCCAGCTTTTTGGGAGGCCGAGAGGGGAGGATCAGAGATTGAGACCATCCTGGCCAACATGGTGAAACACCATGTATTTTTTATCTACTAAAAAAAATACAAAAATTAGCTGGGCGTGGTGGCGTGTGCCTGTAGTCCCAGCTACTCGGGAGGCTGAGGCAGGAGAATTGCTTAAACCCAGGAGGCGGAGGTTGCGGTGAGCCAAGACTGTGCCACTGCACTCCAGCCTGGCGCCTGGCAACAGAGCAAGACTCTGTCTCAAAAAAAAAAAAAAAATGTATTTAATGCACCTAACCTGTATTCCAGCTTAGCCTAGCCCACCTTAAACATGCTCAGAACACTGACATCACCTTATAGTTGGGCAGAATCACCTAAAACCAAGGCTATTTTATAATAAAGTGTTGAATATGTCATGTAATGCATTGAATACTGTACTAAAGTGAAAAACAGAATCACTGTATCCCTACTTGAAGTACCACTTCCACTGAACCTTTATCACTTTCCCATCATTGTAAAGTTGAAAAATCATAAGTTGAACCATCATAAGTCAGGAACATCTGTGCTATTTAAAGTATGTTTTGATTGTTCATGCCCCTGCTATTCTGCTTATTAAATGTCTTGAAACTTACCCTGAAGGATAAATTAACCTTATAACCAATAACAAGTTTGTTAAAGGCTATGTGTGTGTAATGAAATAAAATCAAATGATTTACTTGAGTGCAAATGGATTGTAGTCAATATAATGTACTTAGCTTAACTAACTGCCTTAATAAAGTGATCTGACACTTCCCCAAATTTTCCAATCATATAACTATCTAAATAGAGGAAACTCAAATATGTCACATTTTTAAGGTCTAGAATTTATTCACATCCAAGTTATTGCCAGGGCCCTCGAATCAGATCAAGTTTCTCTTATGAGAAAGAAATACATATAAGTCTTCTCAGGAGTTATGTAAATATTAGAAAAGACAAAAAGGCAATGGTGTGCTCAATATTTAGCTTCCACTTATAAGCAAGGCCATTTGGTATTTGGCTTTCTGTTCCTGCATTAGTTCACTTAAAATAATGGCCTCCATCTCCATTCATATTGCTGCAAAGGACATGATTTCATTGTTTTTATGGCTGTATGGTATTCCATGGTGCATATGCACATTTTCTTCATTCATTTCCCCATTGCTGGGCACCTAGGTTGAAATGGGCACCATGCCTTTGCTATTGTGATCAGTGCAGCAATAATCATACCAGTGTATGTCTATTTTTGGTATAATGGTCTATTTTCCTTTGAGCATATAATCAGCAATGGGATTGCTGAGTCAAATGGTAGTTCGCTTTTAAGTTCATTGAGAAATCTCAGTGCTTTCCACAGTTGATGAACTAATTTACATTCTCACCAACAGTGTATAAACATTCCCCTTCCTCTGAGGCCTTGTCATCATCTGTTGTTGTTGTTTTAAGTTTTTGATCATAGCCATTCAAACTGGTGTAAGCTGATATCTCATTGTGGTTTTGACTTACATTTCTCTGATACTATGATGCTGAGCTTTATTTCATGTTTGTTTGCTTCTTGTATGTCTTCTCTTGAGCAGTGTCTAAGTCTTTTGCTCATATTTAATAGGGTAATTTGATTTTGCTTGTTTATTTGTTTAAGATCTCTGTAGAATCTGGATGTATTAATATATTCTCACACTACTCTAAAAAACTAGTGAGACTGAGCAAATTATGAAAATAGAGGTTTAATTGACTCATAGTTTTGTAGGCCATACAGGAAGCATGACTAGGAGGCCTTAGGAAACTTGCAAGCATGGTGGAAGACAAAGGGGAAACAAGCATGCCTGACCATGGCAGAACAGGAGAGAGAGAGAAGAAAGAGGGAAGAGTCACACACTTTTAAACCATCAGATCTCATGAGAGCTCACTCACTGTCATTAGAACAGCAAGGAGGAAATCCGCCCAGTATCCAATCACCTCCTACCAGGTCCCTCCTCCAATTTGACATGAGATTTGATTAGGGACACAAATTCAAACTATATTAATGAATATCAGGACTTTGTAGAAAGCGTAGTTTGTGAACAACATTTCCCATTCTGTAGGTTGTCTGTTTATTCCATCAATAATAATATTCTGCTTATTTTTTGATGTACAGAAGTTCTTTGGTTTAATTATATCCCACTTGTCTATTTTTGTTTTTACTGAAATTGCTTTTGGGGACAGTCAAAAATTCTTTGCCAAGGCCAGTATTCATAAGAGCATTTATTAGGTTGTCTTTTATCATTTTTAAAGGTTGAGGTCTTACATTTAAATCTTTGATCCATCTTATGTTAATTTTTGTTATTGCAAAAGGTAAGGGTCCACTTTCATTTGTCTGCATATGTCTAGTCAATTATCCCAGGGCCATTTATTGAGTAGGAAGTCTTTTCCCCATGGCTTGTTTTTGTTAGTCTTGCTGAAAATCAGATGGTTGTAAGTCTGCATCTCTATTTCTGAGTTTTCTATTCTGTTGCTTTCGTCCATGTATCTGTGAACCATGCTGTTCTGGTTACAGCCTTAAAGTATAGCTTGAAGTCAGGTAGTGTAGTATCTCTGACTTTTTTGCTTAGGATTGCTTTCACTATTTAGGCTCTTGTTTGGTTCTATATGAATTTTTAAATAGTTTGCTCTAGTTTAGTGAAGAGTAATGTTGGTAGTTTGATAGATATAGCATTGAATCTATAAATTGCTTTTGGCAATAAGACCATTTTTTTAACATATTGATTCTTCCAATCCATGAGCCTTGAATATTTTTCCATTCATTTGTGTCATCTCTGATTTCATTCAGCAGTGTTTTCTAGTTTTACTTACAGAGACCTTTTACCTTCTTGTTTAGCTGTTTTCCTAGGTATTTTATTTTATTTGCAGGTCCTGAATGTGGGTTTATGTTCTTGATTTGACTCTCAGCCTTGACATTGCTGATATGTAAAAACGCTACTGACTTTTGTACATTGCTGTTGTATCCTGAAAACTTACTAAAATCATTTGTCAGTTCCAGGAGCCTTTGGCAGAGTTTTAGGGTTTTTCTTGATAGAGAATCATAGTGTTAGGAAAAAGAGATTGTTTGACATTTTCTTTTCCTATCTGGATGCCTTTCATTTCTTTCTATTGCCTGATTGCTTTTGCTAGTAATTCCAGTGCTATGTTGAACAAGACTGGTGAGTGTGGGCATCCTTGTCTTGTTCCATTTCTCAAGGGTAATTCTTCCAGCTTTTGTCTGTTCAGTATGATGTTGGTGTGGGTTTGTCATAGACTTCTCTTATAATTTTGAGGTATTTTCCCTTGGTAGCTACTTTTTTGAGGGTTTTTATCGTGCATGGATGTTGGATTTTATCAAAAGCTTTTTTTGTGGTTATTGAGATGATCATGTGGTTTTTGGTTTTGCTTCTGTTTATGTGGTGAATCACATTTATTGTTTTGTGTGTGCATCCCCGGAATAAAGCCAACTTGATTGTGGTGTGCTATTAATTTTTTGATGGGCTACTGGATCTGGTTTACTAGCCTTGTTATGTTGAGGACTTTTACATCTATGTTCATCACGGGTATTGGCCTGAAGTTTCCTTTTTGCCTTAAGTTTCTGCCAGATTTTGATATTAGGCTGATGTTGGTTGCACAGAATGAGTTACAGAGGAGTCCCTCTACCTCATTTATTTAGGATAGTTCAGTAAGATTTAGAATAGTTTCAGTAAGATTGATGCCTGGTAGGATTTAGCTGTTTATTCATCTGCTCCAGAGCTTTTTTCAGTTGGCAGGCTTTGTAATACTGATTCTATTACAGTGCTTTGCATTGGTCTATTCAGAGTTTCAATCTCTTCCTGATATAATTTTGAGAGATTGTATGTTTCTAGGAATGTATTCATTTCCTTTAGATTTTCCAATTTCTGTGCATAGAGTTGTTCATAGTATTCTCTAAGGGTCTTTTGTGGGATAAATCGTAATGTCATCTTTGGCATTTTTTATTGTACTTATTTGGATATTCTCTTTTTCTTTGTTAAACTAGCTAGCAGTCAATCAACCTTGTTTATCTTTTCAAAAAGTCAACTGTTGAAGTCATTGATCTTTTATGGATTTTTCCATCTCAATTTCATTTAGTTTTTCTTTCATTTTAACTATTTCTTTTCTTCTGCTGACTTGGGGGTTTGGTTAGTTCTTTTTTTTTTTTTTTTTTTTTTTGAGATGGAGTGTTGCTCTGTTGCACAGGCTGGAGTGCAGTGGTGCGATCTCAGCTCACCGCAACCTCTGCCTCCCGGGTTCAAGAGATTCTCTGGTCTCAGTCTCCTGAGTATTTGGGATTACAGGTGTGCACCACCATGCCCAGCTAATTTTTGTATTTTTAGTAGAGACGGAGTTTCACCATGTTGGTCAGCCTGGACTTCACCTCCTGACCTTGTGATCTGCCCACCCCGGCCTCCCAAAGTGCTGGGATTACAGGCGTGAGTCACCACACCCAGCCTGGTTGGTTCTTTTTATTTACTAGTTTGTTTTGGTGCAAAGTTAGATTTTTAAATTGATATTTTTGAACTTTTTTATAATGGGATTTACTTTTATAAACTCTTAACATTGCTTCTGTGTCCCCGAGATTTTTGTATTTTGTGTCACTATTTTTATTAATTTCAAAGAATTTTTTGAATTTCCATCTTCATTTTGATGTTCACACAGGAGTCATTCAGGAACAAGCTGTTTAATTTCAATGTATTTACATAGTGTCAAGAAATCTTCTTGACATAGATTTCTGTTTTTATTGCACTTTGGTCCAAGTGTGTTTTGGAATGATTTCCTTTTGTTTGAATTCATTGAGCCTTGCCTTATCATTGAGCATGTAGTTGATCTTAGAAAAAGTTCCATTTGCAGATGAGAGGAATGTATATTCTGTAATTTTTGGGTAGAGTGTGCTGTAGGTATTTATTTTGTCCAATTGGTTAAATGTCACGTTTAAATCTAGAATTTCTCTGTTAGTTTTCTGCCTTGATGATCTGTCTAATGCTGTCAGTGGCATGTTGGAATCTCCCATTATTATTGTTTGGTTGTTTAAGCCTTTTCATAAGCCAAGAAGAACTTGTTTTACAAATCTGGGTGCTTCAATATTAGATGTATATGTATGGAGTATAGTTATGTCTTCTTGTTGGATTGTACCACTCATCATTGTGTAATGATCCTCTTTGCCCTTAATTTTTATTGGGTTAAAATCTGTTTTATATGATATAATAGCACAATCTTATTTTGTATAACTCAACTTGATTTTTTAATATAAGTCTACGTTCTTAAGATTAAAAAGAAAAATAGTCAACTTTTACTAGATTTAAACATGTTAGTTCATTTGCTACCATTATGGTATCTTTTAGAATTTCAACTCTTCAGCAGTGGTGGTGGAAGTAGGAAGGGTGGTCCTTTATTTTTATACATTTATCTTTTTTGTCAAATTATTTTCTAAAGCTTTCATCCTATATTTCAGACACAGAATATTTAACTTTGTAATTGTGTACATGGTCCCATATGCCATGGGACAGCGACCAGTTATTTGTCACAAGAGTCATGCTGCTGCTTAGGAATGTGCTATGAAAATAATAGTTCTTGTCTGCCTGTGGACCTGTAGCTTATTTTTTTTCTTCTTTATCCACCCATGATTCTCTACTCCTTAATGTGAAAAAATATGTTGATGTTATGGGAAATCTGCCTTTTCCAAGACCACTGCTCTTAATCCTAGATATACCCAATCTCTTATGTTATCAAAGCTTAGAAAAAACATGCCTACTGCATTTGTTCTTTCTATTGAGAGTGTCATAAACTTACCAGAAGCTAACAGGACTTAACTATATTGGATATATTGGAGGAAAGAAGGGAAGAATGGGACAGAAATTAGATTGCTTAATTGAGGGTATTATTTGAACTCCATAGCCCTCCTTCTCCTCCTGACCATGCAGAACATGTGGTGAACATTCTCTGCGCCTAATAGCAAAAGTTCTGTTTTTTGAAGTAACTGATAACAATGATATAAATATGTTGAGAGGAATGGAGGAGAGGAGAAAATAAATAGAATGAAACTGCCAAATCCTTAAAAGATCTGCATAAACACGTTATCGACATGGGAGTAATTAACAGAATAAATAAGGCGGGTAAGAAGTTTTCCATAAGGAAAGTAGGATTTCGTGTTAGATATGAGAAAAAAAGAAGATATATAAGAAACCAATATAACTTAATAGAAAACAAACCCAAGTAGCCCAATTTTTAAATGGGGTTAAAAAAACACTTTTTTTTTTCAAAGAAGGTATGCAAATAGCCAATGGGTATATGAAAAGCTCAACATCACTCATCACTGGGTATATACAAATCAAAACCTCAAGGAGATAGCACTTCATGCATGTTAAGCTGGCTATTATTAAAAAGTCAAAAAAATGTTTTTAGGCTGGGATGTGGCCAGGATGTTGAGAAAAGAGAATCTTTAAATGCTGTTTGTGGTATTGTAAATTCGTCTGGCCATTATTAAAACAAAACAAAACCAGAATGGAGGTTCCTAAAAAAATTAAAAATAGAACTACCACATGATCCAGATTCCACTTCTAGGTATAAATCCTAAGGAAATAAAATTACAATCTCAGAGAGATAACTGCATTTTAATGTTCATTGCTGCATTATTCATTTTAGTGAATTTTCTAGAAAGAGATAATATAGACCTTTGATCAATCTGCCTTTTTGAACAATCATAACTCTTTAAACATTTCTTTAGGCATCTCCATTTTACCTTCCATCTCTTTCCATCCATTATTGACATTTTAGATAACTTATAAATAAGAACATATTGACATTTTAGATAACTTACAATTAAGCATATTTTATTCCTACCTCTCTATGACTACATGCTTTATGATGACTTAACATGGAGCTGCATGCGCTAACATCAATTAAAGCTATCACTCAAAAAAAGTACATAAACAATAACAAGTGAAATCTTTTATAATAAAAACAATTTTTATTGGGAAAAAATAAAAATTTAGAAAAAATTGAATATAGTTTCAACTTCTACTCAAGGTTATAATTAATTCAAGCACTATTATATTTCATGTTCTTATAAAGTACAACCCTGAGGCTTGCTAATTGTTTCTATCCATACTACAGAGTTCTAATTTAGACTGCACACCTTTTTTGATTTTTAAGCAGATATATTTTACTTCCAGATTTATGAATTCTGTAGGAAAAGAAGAAGCTCTAAAAATTCTAGACCGGTCTTTCCCCTTCAAAATTTGTCACATTAGAGGTAATCTACATCATGTTGCCAATGTTCCCACCTCATCTACTTTCAATTCAATGTTCAAAAGGGTGGTACTTAATTATATTTTATACCTGGTTTCTGTAGTAATTTTAATTTAAGATGGGTATATGTATATAGATATATTAGTCTCGTACGTATTTTTTAAAAAGAAAAATATTGGCTTGGTAGTGCTGAATTCATACAACTGTTTCCTTGGAAATATTTGGGCAATGTAACTTTTTATCCATCACTTTAAATTAAGAATTGGGCTGCTATTAAATGCTGGGTTCTATGCAGCTTCACAACCTGATCCTCACAGATTCTGAGAGGGCCATTTCAGAAGTCTAGTCACAATGAAATCATTATGGGCCAACCTGATCCATATAGTTGGAAACTCCATTCACTGTTCTTTTGTTGAGCAGTATGGTTGGGTTCACATGCATATCCTCTCACACAGTATAGCTAATATTACCATATAGCGCAGTATAAAAAGCCCTACCAACTCATTAGCTTCAGGTAACCTAGTTTCAAGAAGAGACTTACAAATGTAAATTATTACAATAGTGATAACATAAGCAGTAGAAATATAAGATTTCATTCTAGGTGTCTATGTGCATAAGCTAAAGATTTGCAAAGGAAAATGAATTTTGCCGTCAGAGGTTTTCTTTTCTTTTTTCTTCTTTTCTTTCTACTGTAAGTAAAAATGACATTAGGTCTTCTAAATCAGGACACATATAACCTTTGTTTTGTTTTTTTCCCTTTTTTCTTTAGAATATTTCATTTCAAAATTAATTTGTCAATTTTAAAGAAACTAAATTATAATGCATTCTTTCTTAAACAATTTAAAGTTAATTGACTTTTTAAAAATCTAATTTAGGCACAATGTCTTGGAATTACTAGGAGATATAATAAATAGAAATATAAATAAGAATTTGTCATTTTGAATTTGTAGTTTATCTTTGCTGTAGACTTACAATCTAATTTCTTTTTTGTTTTTTGGTTTTTTTTTTTCAGATAGTTTCTTTTTTTTTTTTTTTTAGATTTTATTTTATTTATTTATTTATTTTATTGTACCAAAGTGCTGGGATTACAGGTGAGCCACCACGCCAAGACAAGAGCTTCTTAAGGTTTGCTGGAGTAGGTGGCATTACTCAAGCACATAATAGGATTTTGTTGTTTTTTTTTTTCAGATAGAGGTCTCTCTATGTTGCCCAGGAGGGTTTCAACCTTCTAGACTCAAACAACCATCCCAAGTTGCTGAAACTAGAGACTCTAATTTCTTTTTGATGGGAAATTTACCTTCTGTACTTACCTCTCCCCCATCTCAATCCTCACCATCAGCTCTGCTTTAGAAATGCAAACAGCTTTACAGCCACTAATATAAAGCTGGGCACTCAGTGGACACTCCATAAATATTTGTTGGTGATTATAAATTTGTTTTGACCAGATTGCTCAGATAATTGCTTTAAATCTCCTGTGGCAATCGAGTTACGCTGTGTGAAATTTGGCATATCAATTAGAAACATTCTCAGATTTCCATATAGGCAGATGATGCTTTCATCAAATTAATTTAGATCCCTTTATAAAAGACCATGACAGTATTTTGAGATCCAAAATAAATCCACTGCTAAGGACTAAAGTATTTAGATATATCATTACCGATCTTAACTATGCCATAAACCATCATTATGTTACATCTGCATCTGGAGTACTTTAGATATTTTAATATTTGAGAATATTAAATCAATAAATTTATGATTCCATCTGTCAAGTCTATAATGCCTAAAATAACCTTCTGACTTCCACCAGCTATGTTATCAAAATAGCTGCCAAAGTTGGTGTATGTTAATGAGATAAATGAACACGAAATGTAAAGTCACACACAATTCGGTTTTCCATCAGTGAATTTTGTTCATTCTTTAAACATATCCATTATATATTTATTTCCTTTAAAATGCTCCATATCTTCTGGGAATTTTTGTAGCAAATAACATAATCTGTGACATTAGGGCTTCTTATTTCTCCTAGAGATATTTTTACAATCTTTTTTCTGTTTTCCTTTTTTTGAAAACTCAAAGAGCGTATTCAAATAGGTGTAACTGCACTTTTAAAAAGCCAAGGAAATGATGGAGTATAAAGGTAATAAAAGAAACATTTAAAAAACATGTCCAGATTCTGTTGATTTCACTTCCTCTCTTATTATTGTCAAACTTTCAAATATGGGATAATTTTACAAACCTTTATTAACACTCATAAAGTGCTGTGAATGTGTTAATCACAACCTTTTTTTCCCCTAAGAATCCTTCAGATGTCTCCACTACCTCACTCAAAAAAATTGTAAGTAAGTTCATGAGTTTTATTTTTCTTTTTAATTGGTATTCTGTTGATAAATGAAAGACTGGTGGAAGGCCACCTCTGAGAAATACTTTTCTGAGAGAACAAACCTTCTCTAGAGGTCAAATTAATTATGTTATCAAGGCAGCCCAGCCACTGGCCAGGAATATCTGTACACTGAAACCTCACCGATTCTGAGAGGGTCATTTCAGAAGTCTAGTCACACTGAAATCATTCCTCACTCTGTCCTGAATGCAAAGGAATACAGAACAGATCTGCATTATCCGCTGAAGTGCTTTCAGAGAACCAGAGAGAATGTGCTGCTTCTGAATGAACTCATGTTTCTGCAGTAGAGCACATATTGTAAATACCAAAACATATTTGAGTATCTAAACTACCATAGAGTTTGTCTGTTTATATAGCCAGCATTAATAGCTTTCATGAGTATATTTCCCCCAAAATCTTCTTCATATATATATATATATATATATATATACATATATATGTGTATATATGTATATGAAATATGTATATTTTAATCTGTATTGCTTGTGTCAAACATTTGAAAATGTTTATCTGGAAACTGGGAAAAAATATTTTCTTTATCTGACATTGTCTTTATTTGAAAGTTCTTTGATTTTAAAATGCATATATTCTTTACTTTTTTTCTCATCTCTCCCTTTAAAAGGAAATTACTGATCTTTATAGAATTGCAAAAATGTTTAGTTTTACTTAAAAGTATTAAAACAAAATCATATTGGCAGTATTTTAATCTTATATCATTGCAAACATCAAACTACTTTGATCTCTGCTTTTATTTCTATTTGTCTGGTTGAGAGAGATATGTTCTAAGCATCTGGTACATTTCTCATGAACATTCAAAAAATTTCTTTTGCTTGCTCTGCATTTCTCTATTAGATGCTGACTCAGTTACCTGTGTTATCCTACAGTTGTTTTTAGTTTTTGTTCATCATAGTTATAAAATCTGCCAATGACATAATTATATTTATTTTGTAATGTCTTAAAGTACGTACTGGTCACAGCTGGATAGTCTCTTTCAAATAAGAGTAAATTAAAATCAAGTGAAATGATACATTCATTTTATATTACTTGTTGTTTCTTTCGGAAGATATTGCTCATCAGATATCTAATTTACATTCATTGTATGTGGCAATTAAAGGTGGTGGACTCTGGAAATAAATTAGGAGTAGAGATTGACCCCAAAACATATGGACATACTTTATTTATAAAATTAAATGACTTATGTCTATCTTTATGCATTAGATCCACAGAGTGAAGAGATGAAATCTGCCACTAACAGGATTTGTGTTTCCGGACTTTAGTATCCTCTCTAAAATAAAAGAAGTGACTCTAGCAGAGAGTCAATTTGAACAAATTAATGTTTTCTATGCCTGTTATCAATATTATCCATACACATTCACCTTAATACTTATTTACATAGAAATGAGAAAACTCATCAAAATAATTTTTAAATCAAGAATACCAATACATCATTATAGTGCATATGTTCTAATGTATTTCTTTTTTTAAAAATGTATTTCCAATACTAAATAACTTCCATGATTGACAGCAAAATGCCCTGTCACCAGATTTTGTCAATTCTCCCTCACATGTCTCTCAAATTCAGCCTTTCCTCTAAACCAGCTGTCACTGCCTAGGTCTGAGTTGTCACCATTTCTGCCTTGGACTATTACAATAATAGCCTCATAACTCTTTTAACTGACACTCTGTTTCTCCCTCACTCTAGCTCATCCCCTGTATAACTGTCACAGTTATCTTTCTAAAAGCAAAATGGCTCATGCCACCTAGCTGCTGAAAAACTTTATGATATACAATACAAACTTCAAATTCTATATGTTAGCACAATCTTCGCTTAACCTATTTGCCTGTTCTCATTTTATATTTGCACATTTCCCACTCAACTCCCAATTTAAATGCTCATAGTGAAGTTATCTTTGAAGTTTCTTGATGTTGTATTCCTTTTTGCAACCATTACTTGTGCCTGTGTAAGGTAGGTACTCAATAACTACAAATGACTATATTAACATGCTGTTGTTTTCACTTGGTGTATGTATTCTTTAAGCAGAGTATGTATTACTCTATTTTCCCTCTCAACTTTACCCAGCAAAGAAAGTTATTCCATTTTCTGTGCTTTCACAATCTTTATACATTGTCTTCAATGGTACTGTCTAGCATATATTCTTATTTATCTGTTTATGTTTAAATCAGAAATTATTGTGGCAGATAGATTATTTTATTACTAATTTTATTTTCACCACTTGCTTCCAAGAACATAGGAAGAACTCAATAAATGTGGTTGGATCAGTAAAAAATATAAATACTATAAATAAATACTTTATTAAATCATAACTCACAGAGTAGTTCCCCATTTATGAGAAAATATCAGAAATGGCTATTTCAAATATGGAATTAAAATATTTCATTTAAGGACACTGTTCTATAATGACTAATCTATTATAAAAGACAGATAGGATCAGTGCCTGCATCATATGAGAAAAAATAAATGCATGTAAATGACTGTAAGAAGCTTATATTAAAGTAGATTAAAACTGATGATTCTGATAATTATAACGTCAAAGTTTTCCCATATTTAACATTTAAAATTATTTAAATAAATTTAAAATACATGTATAAAAATGTGTATTTACTTAATACGTTTAAAAATTACAGAATTTTGACATTAGACCATTATTTTAATTAGAATAAAGACAGGATATATTTTTGCTAGATAAGATTTAAAATAAAAGTAGAAGTCACATCCAGCATGAAATGAAATTATTTAAAAAATTATTTGAGTTAATGGTTTTGAAGATGCCTGTGTTTTAACAAAGATTTTAATAACTAATTCTCAATTTTACTATCTATGAACATTTAAAATAAATGTATCATGGTGCCTCAACAGGTCACAAGTTCCTTTAAAACTTATGCTTAAATTAATGTTCAATTCAGAAACAAAAGTCTTTTTGAAATTGTGAGTTATTTCAAAATGAAAAAAAGGAGCTTTCACTAAAGCTGTTTGTATTACTAGTTCCTTAGCTTCTGCTTCTTGGGATCATGAAATCATACAAATGTCAGAAGTCGTATTTTACAAAGTATTTTATATAATAAAATACTATGAACAATTTTATTATTTAAAGAGTTTTATACTTAAAAGAGTTAATAAATAAATAATTTGATATAATAAGGAGTTTTATGACTTAAAAATCAACAGATCTTAATCTCTTAAAAATATCCTGATATGATTTGTGGATTAAGATTTTGTTAAAGATTACTATATATTTGGCTTTAAAGTCAAATTGTTCTTGCATAGAAAACTGACTGAATCTCATAGCAGCAGCACTTTTTTTTTTTAATGATTTGGGGTATGTATGGCTTTGTTCTGTACATATTGTTACCAAGCATAATAAGTGTTAATAAAAATGAAAAAGAAAAATTATAGTTAATAATCATCTGCTCACTGAATGTAATAAGTCTTTGGTGAGGGCCATGCTACATGCTGTGAGGATGACCCTCAAGTAGATTTCAGCACAGAAAGTGAATAAAAAATAAATGTAATGCAGAAACATCAAACCGAGTTTTAATAAGGATTCAAATGAGAGATTACATCTAATCTCTCTGTGTGTATATCACAGAAAGATCTAATCTTTCTGTGTGTATATCAAGAGAAAGAGAGAATTTCAAAATTAGGGGGCAAAGAAAGACTTACATGAATAAAAAGATTTCTTGAAATACATTTAAAGAAAGAGATCATGTTAAATATAAGTAGCAAGGTTAATAAGAACATGGAAGGCAACGTCTTCTTAAAGTGTGTACACTGATATAGTTTACCTGTACAGTCACCTCAGGGAAGAATTTAAAACATCAGTGTTTTCAGTAACATGCAAAGGCTATGTTCAGTTATCTAATCGAAGATATATCAAAAATGACTATAGAATATAGGACAGACCTTTAGTTTCTTTCATTGCCTGTAGGAAAGTGGATAAGAGACATCTTCATGTATTGGTTTAGTTTGTTAATGAGGTCCTTAAATTTGGAATTTCTATCAATGCTTGGATTTCCTGTGCTACAGTAGTACCCCCTTATTCATGAAGAATACATTGCAAGATGCTCTGGGGATGCCTAAAACTGCGGATACTACAAAACCTTATATAACTGTACATACATACAGATAAGTTTAATTTATTCATTATAAATAACAATATACTAATGCCAATAACTAATAATAAAATTGAATAATTATAAAAATATATTATGATTAAATTTATTTACAGTTTGCATATTGCTTATTTTTTGAATTTTTTGTTTAATATTTTAGGACCACAGTTGACCCCAAGTATGTAAGTGAAACCATTAATAAGGGTAGAACTGCTGTAAATATTTGCTAAGCAATTTGTTTCCAGGAGAGATTATGTTGGATAGCATTGTGTCATATTTTACTCCTCTTTTATGGTGTTGACTTCCTTTTCAAAACCAATACTGGAAGTATTGTTGGTGATGTTGTTCACTCTAGTTTTTTGAGAGAAGAGAAGTAGACAAAGGGGGTAACGGTAACAAGGTAGAAGGAATAGAGAAATCATTTTAGTTCATTTTCCACTTTGCCTTTGAAAACTCTGAATGCAAGAAAAATGTGAGAAAGCACGTAATAAATATTATTAATAATAATAGGTGGTAGCAATTAGTAATGTGTCATCCCTCTCTACCTCTTGAATGTTAGAAGAATAAGGAAGAATTCTCTAATAGACACAACAGTTGAATTCAGACATGGATGGCTTTGAGAACTATGGAGGTTTAATTCTCTGAAATGTGCAGACAGAGGCTCAATAACCACTTGGTAAGGATGATATGGGAGGAAGTCAAGCATCAGTAATGTGGGCTTCATGGGTATGAACTGGCCAGTTTCAGAGAACCTCATCCTCAGAAAGGTGCCATGATTAGTTTCATGCTCCACAGTCACTGCCTTGAATTTTTGGGACAAAAAGCCTCACTTTCATTTACTTGGGAGGATACAAATTCTACAGCGCGGTGCTGAGTATCAGACCACTAATCCGATTAGTAGTAGACACTTAAAGATCCTTTTGATACTGAATTTCTTTGCTACTCGGTGTTTATTTGGCAATCTAGAATGAGAAACAAACTTTGAATAATAATTTTAAATGAGACCTTATACGGATTAGTAGCAAGAAATATGAACAAATAATTAAATCATCCTGTGTTTATCCAATCAATTATATTAATTAGAGGAGTGTGACTTGGGCAAATAGGAGAGTCCTAAATTTTAACATTAGAGTTAAAGACATAAATGGGATGGTTGTGTAGGAAAACAGGCAGAAGAGCCAATTACTGGTATGACATCAGTACAAACTGAAACAGACAAATAGGCAATTAATGATTCTAACTGTCATAACAATACAGGACTTTATGGCATAGGTGAAGCAAGCAATTACTTGTGCAAATGCTGGAGGCTAAGTAGGTTGTTAGCCACATACAGGGCCCACCTGAAACAATTAATTGTATTAGCTGTTGCTTTTATGTCATATCAAAATTGGAACTTTTAATCTACTGCTAAATTAAATGCTTCAAAAATCTCATTCATGTATAATAAGATTTCTTAAAAATTCAATAAAATAAGTCACATTTACATTTTTCACGTTTTTCTCACATATCTTCAGCACAAATCTAAAGTTCTCTAAAAAAGAAAACACTGACATTAATATTGTCTTGATCTTCCACCTTAGATGTCTCAAATATTCTCCACTGAGGGTGTGAGTAGTTTATTTCCCTTGACCCTTCTAAAATCCCCGTTTGTAATACAGTGAAATCTGGAAAGCCCATATGGCTCAATGCAATTTTCTCATAGAAAACTCCTGCTAATAACAATTTCTCTTGAATCCCTTGGCGAAATGCAAAGCTCCTTTATCATCAGAGGTTTAGAAAAATGAATCAAAAGAAGTGAGCAAAGCCGTTTAAGGACTAAGGAGGATTCTACAAAAATACCTCCATTTTCAGGTATGAATGTAAGCTTTTAGCTTAAATGAAGCTGCAGGCCACATTTATAGCTCAAATAAAAATAATCTAATATTTATTTGTATGCGAGATGTTATGTCTTATTAAATACATGAAGACTGAAAAAACTTGGCTTAAAGGGAAGTGCTAATATAGTCAACACATTTTTGTTTTTTAATGAGTAGTTGTGAAATTGACTTCTTGTGTTTGAGTTCTGCAGAGAAACAGAACTAACAGGATATGTGTGTGTATGTGGATGTGTGTGTTAGAGTAGGGTGATGTGCGTTTGAGTAGGGTGATGTGTGTGTGACATGATAATTATGGAAGCTTTATAAAGCCAAAATCTGCCTAGAAGGCAACAGGGTAGGCTGCAGGCTGGAGACCCAGGGAAGAGTCACTGTTCAAGTCCAAAGGCAGTCTGCTGGCAGAATTCCTTTTTTCTCAAGAGAGGTCAGTCTTTTTCTATCAAGACCTTAAATTGATTAAATGAGGGCCACCCACCTTATGGAGGCTAAATTGCTTTACTCAAAGTTTGCGAATTTAAATACTATCATCCAAAAAAAAAGACCTTAACAGCAACATCCAGAAGACTGCTTGATCAAATATCTGAGCTCCATGGCCCAGCCAAGTAGACAAAATTGACTATCATATTTTCTTAGAGTTCTGGTTACTGGCACAAGTTTTTAAATGGAATTAATATATGTATTCAAAGTAAGTCACAGTATGCATAACAATATACACATAGCCACAACTACATTTCTGCATAATTTACCTTCCTTAGAGAATGGAGAAAATCAACAGTAATTTCTCAACTCATAAAAAACCCTTTATATTAAAGAAAAATATCATCTGATTATTTGAATTCCTTTCTTTAAATTTTCTCTGAAGAAAAAACTGATTGCTCAGATTTTGCTTTCTTTTTTTTTTTCAATTTTTTTTATTGCATTTTAGGTTTTGGGGTACATGTGAAGAACATGCAAGACTGTTGCATAGGTACACACATGACAGTGTGATGTGCTGCCTTCCTCTCCATCACCTATATCTGGCATTTCTCCCCATGCTATCTCTCCCCAACTCCCCACCCCTCTCTGTCCCTCCCCTATTTCCCCCCTACAGACCCCAGTGTGTGATGCTCCCCTCCCTGTGTCCATGTGTTCTCATTGTTCAACACCCACCTATTAGTGAGCATATGCAGTGTTTGATTTTCTGTTCTTGTGTCAGTTTGCTGAGAATGATGGTTTCCAGTTTCATCCATGTCCCTACAAGGGACACGAACTCATCGTTTTTGATGGCTGCATAATATTCCATGGTGTATAGGTGCCACATTTTCCCTGTCCAGTCTATCATTGATGGGCAGTTGGGTTGGTTCCAGGTCTTTGCTATTGTAAACAGTGCTGCAATGAACATTCGTGTGCATGTGTCCTTATAGTAGAACGATTTATAATTCTTTGGATATATACCCAGTAATAGGATTGCTGGGTCAAATGGAATTTCTATGTCTAGATCCTTGAGGAATTGCCACACTGTCTTCCACAATGGCTGAACTAATTCTGCTTTGTAGTGCTTGAAGAGAGTCTTTATTTAAAGAATAAGTGGGCTCATCTAGCCAAGGACAGAGAATGCAGAATCTAAGATGAAAAAAATAAATAAGTACATCTCATTGTACCAGGAAAAAAACAAATCATGTATTATTTAATAGGACACAGCTTATAAAAAGTAACATTAAAGAATATTTAATGATACATGTAATTGAAAAAAAATCATGCAAAGTATTTTTGGTCCCAATTGATAAGTGTTGAGTAAAGTATTGTCTTCATCTAATGATAGGAAATACGTGTCTCGTTAAATAGCCTGAGGAAAACCTCATGACTACACCTGGATCATGGAAGCGCAGTGGCCTTTAGATAAGGACCTGAGTCTTGACTCTCAGTGGATAAATGCATGCAGGCTGTCTCCAGTCATTTAAATTTTTGAAAGAAACAGAAATATTATCCCCAAACACCTCGCTTAACTGGTAAAGACAGGAAAGGAGCTGTTAAATTTTGCCTCAAATACAAAATCATTTGATGTATGCCTTTTTCAACCTAAACGTATTTTAATTTAGAAGAATTACCTAATCACTACTAAAAAGTAAAACTTCTAAGAACGTTATGGGGAGTAAAGTGAAGGTGATTTAAATAACATTTTAGAATGCTCATGCTAAGCGTATCTAAAAACACTAAAGTTTGCAATTTGAAAGCTCTCTGTTGCTGGCAGTAGAATTAGGCCTGCAGATAGAGATTAAAATAAAAAATGTTTTCCTATTAGAAAAGAGTCTTTGAATAAATAATACAATAATCGGTTTACTAAAGCTAAGGAAATATTTCTAGATGCATCTCTATTTGAATTTCACGCAGCATAAACCATGTCCAACCATTTCTCTCTTTCATCTAAGAAGATACGTTTCAGATCAAAATGTTAACCCACATAAGTGAATTCGTTCTAGATTTACGCTGAAGCTTGGATTTACCCAGAGCAATTCATATGAAAGACAAAACCTGAAGCGTGGAGAACTACACAAGAAAATGCTTAAACGTTCAGTCTCAAATGTGTTCCAGGAATGTGCTATTTGAGCTCTTGATTTCACTCTGCTTAACTAGTTGTGAGCTAGCAGTTTACTTTACCATTTAGGTTACTGTTTCTAGTTTCCTATAAAATTAAGGCATTGGTATAAATCATCTCCAAAGTTCTGTAATCTATAAAAGACGACAAAAATCATGGAAGATTTTTAAGATTCAAAATGCATTTTAATTCTAAGGAAGAGGGATGTCTAGAAACTAAAATCATTCACATTCACCCTGAAGTTTTATTCCCTAATAGATTTGTGTCAAAAGAAAATATTTATAAATATATGCACACCAATGTACTTTTTTATCAAAAGTGCAGTAATATTTCATTTCTGAAAGGGACACAGGGTGATAAAACAATTGGTTACTCTTTGTAGGTTTTTTATTAAAATAAAAATTATCAAGTAGTGTCTACATATAGATTAGGCATTTGATATGAAACTGTAAAGTATGATTAAAGAGACAAATTCTGTTATGTGACATACAACTTGAATTTCTCTTTAAACATCAAACTCAGTATTTCTGTTTACTGAAGGCAAGCCTTAAAGTTCCTCAACCAAAGTAAAATATGTAAATCAAAGTGCATGGTTTATTTTAAAGGGATTTTGCTGGATCTGAACAACCATCCTGCTGCTTTTTTTAATGAGAAGAGAACTGTGTGTTTTTTTCTTCTCCTTTTTAAATTGGAGGATTTAACTCTACAGGATTCCCTGTAGAAAATGATATATTTTATGAACTTTGTGTAATTCCATGTATGTGCTTGGCTGGAATAGGTTTAATTTCTATTGTTGCTGTGTAGGAGGTAGCTCTGGAAGAGTGAGAAATGAAGCAGAAGGCAGTTTATTGTGAAATTGATGCTTAGTAGTTTAGTGATCCAGAGTGTGGCATGTGTGAGAATCAGTGGCCTACTGACCCATAATATATTTATCGGCAGACCTTCATGCTACTTGAACACAAATCAAGGAGAGAAGATGGTGATCTTACTCTATATGTTAGAAGAATGTTGGAAGAAAATAATATTAAAGGCAAAAAAAAAAAAAAAACCTAATTGGAATTTGGAATTCTTTGCGGATGATGTGTATATAACATTAGAAAAAGAAACACATATACACAAATATACACAGAAATAAATTTTGGCTATCATTGCATAAGTTGTAATTTTAGCTATTTTTCTAATTTATATACAAGGTATATGCAAGATTCTTTATACTCATTATTCAAAAACTGTAGGAAATGATACTTTTATTTATTTGTTTAATTATTTGAAATATGATGTGCACATATTGAATTCATAGGTTTTAGGCTGTAAAGTTTCATGAATTTGGACAAATGCATATATGTATGTAACCAGTATCCAAATTAATATAAAGAATGTCACCATTATCCCCACAAATTCCTTTGTGCACTTTTCTAATTAACAATCCCCCTTGCCTAGAAAACTACTGTTCTAATCTCTGTCACTGTAGCTTAGTTTTTACCTGTTCTAGTACTTCATATAAATACAAACCTGGACATTGCAGAAGACATAGTAAAAATATGTTTATTTCTGTTACCACTTGCATAAAGTGTTAAGTTTTGTTCTACCAGATTATCAGTAGTCTTGAACTTGCAGATTCTGCTTTGTTGAGTCTATTTTGTTTTTGTCTTTAACTTTTTTCAGTCTTTTCTTGTCAAGGAGTAAGCATCCTTTTTGGTTGTTTGAAGACAAAGCCCAAACTCTGTGCCGATCCCCTCTAATTTAGTAGATGAAAAACCATTGTGTCTTTTCCATTGAGCAGCAGCTGAAACACCAGCTCTTTCTACATTCCGTTTTCTCCTGCCCCTGGACTCCTGGAAACCTCGTCCACACCTGGATACTTCATTGCTCAGCTAAGATTCAAGGTGAGGTCACACACAGATTTTGGATTCTCATTCTGTTTCTTCCTCCTTTTCAGATCTCCATCAGTTTCCAAAATGAGGACTGTTGGTCTCACACTTTTGAATCCTTCACACAGTATGACCATGGCTTTCTGCTTAAATTCTATTTTTCCTACATGTGGATTAAGATGTGTCCTTAGGAGAAAATTATGTCCTTGCATAAATGACACAGTTTCCACTGCGCCTTTAGAGGATTAATTCACTTAGATTTATCTTGCTGTTGTTTGCTTCCTAGTGCCTTCAAATAGTTCTTTTAGAATACTGCCCAGAGTTTATAATAGCTTTTGAAGAATTATGTCTATAAAAACGATTCTACTCTTCTAGAACCAAAACTCATGTTCTTGCATAATGTAAAATATTTTATTAAATGGAAGTGTTGTGCTAACACATGTTGTACCAAAGTCCCTATCACATAGATTTGACTAAACAGTCATATATATATATATATGTGTATATATATATATATATATATGTATATATATATATGTGTGTATATATATATATATATATGTGCACATAATTTTGAAATGTAAAACACCTTCCAAAAGAAAACAAAATATTTGTGAGAGAAAATACAAGAAAATAATTTATGTCGGATTTTATTAAGTATCTTGATGAGAAATTTGTAGGATAAAGATTTGTCAGATAATAGGGGTTGGAGATTAGTTTTCAAATGTACAGGAGAAGGCCTATGCAATGGAAAAATCTTATTTCAAATAAGAAACTGCAGCCTAGATAACATGGCAAAACCCCTTCTCTACAAAACATACAAAAATTAGCTGGGCTTGATGGCTTGTACCTGTAATCTCAGCTACTCGGGAGGCTGAGGCAGGAGGCTCCCTTGAGCCCAGCAAGTGGAGGTTGCAGTGAGCCGAGATAATGCCACTGTACTCCAGCCTAGGTGAGAGAGAGAGATCATGAAAAAGGAAAGAAAGAAAAAAAGAGAGGGGGGGAGGGAGGGAGGGAGGGAAGCAGGGAGGAAGGAAGGAAGGAAGCCAGTGTGACTTGACTACAATGAACAAAAAAAAAATGACCAAAAAAAAAAAAAAAACATAGGCAGGTACTCACCACTTAGAATTTTGTACTAATGCTTGTTAAAATAGAATTGTATGCCAAATACAATAGAGGCCTATTGAAAGTTTTAATTAAGGGACTGACATACTGACTGCAGTAAAGAGTCACATACTTTTGCTAAAATATGGCAAATAATTGGATTCTTTCAAGTGCAACTGATAAAAGATTACTGAGAAACATGGAACTAGTAGAGAAAAAATTAACAGACTCAGATGCATTTTTAATAAAGAACAGTGGGGAAAAAAGTTGCTCTTAATTTTTAAAATGTTATTTGATTATTAAAAATCAACAGTAGCTCATAAAACATTTGCAAAAAAAATCCTCTTCAAGCATTTATTACACTTGTTTCTGATTTTCACAAGTATATATTTTATATAAATTATGGGAAAAATGATTATCCTAAAATGTTAAGTAGCCAGCTTTCTAGGACCTTGGTTTCCTGAATAATTGACTATATTTCTACTTATAAATATCAAAGTTTTTATAATAAGGCAAAAGAGGAAATGGATTTTGGTAAGGCTAGCAGCACTATCTGTAAAACTCTTGTAGTATCACAATAACCACAAAGTGCAACTATTAGGACACAGTCTCCTTCTGTCGCCTGGCCGGAGCGCAGTGGTGTAATCCTGTCTCCCTGCAACCTCCGACTGCCTGGTTCAAGCAATTCTCCTGCCTTATTCTCCCAAGTAGCTGGGATAACAGACACATGCTAACACGCCCAGCTAATTTTTATATTTTTAGTAGAGACAGGGTTTCAGCCTGTTGGCCTGACCTCGTGATCCACCCGCCTTGGCCTCCGAAAGTGCTCGGATTACAGGCGTGAGCCACCGCGCCCGGCCTCACAAATATATTTTAATTTATTAATGTACATGACATATGACACATTATTTCTTAAAAATTACAGCTATCAGAATAATCTTAGAGGTAATCTAGTCAGATTTTCACTCCAAGTTATAATCCCTATGCACATATTTCTACTAATTCTCATTCATATTAAAAACAAAAACAAAAACAAATCTGGCCCATTGTATTACAATGAGTCTATTTAAATCCAGAGAATTTCAGCTGCCTGAAATTTCTGACTTCTAACAATATAAAATCTGCCTTTTAACTTCTTCTTCAAATTACTTAAATAACAAAATGCCAATGAGCAATTCTTACTTCACATTAATTAAACACCTAAAATACTAAATTATTAGTATATATTTGAAGAAGGTTTAGTATTCTCTTAATGTTTTCATATTCTAGCAATACAGCAACCTAGTATGGTATTCTAAATTTCTAAGCATTCTATCACTTCTTCCTTCAATTTTGATCTTTCTTTTGAAAACTTCATACAAAGTAATACCCATTTACTCAACTGCTTCTTAGATAACTTGACTATATCTAGATCTTATCACTAGTTACATTTTGCCTCTAGAACGTTTTAATGGATGACAGTAACATGATTAGATGACTTTACATTTCTTGTTAGTGTCTGTTGTGTCTAAACAGCAGCATCTTTTCGTCTGTGTTTTCTGTCATGTTTTTCTTTTTTTATTTCAATCTTAACCCAAGCGTTTTTTCACTTAAATTCTTTCTTAAATTCATCTATTTCTATATATGACTATATACTCAAGAAATATTATGCCAATACCTAGTTTATTATATATGTTGATTGTGCACAGCCCTATCAACGTTATGTACAATATGTTCTTTAGCATTATATTCGGTGATTTAGCCTGCTTCTCAGTATTTTTTTCTTAGAATATACTTGACTCTCTAGTATTGCATGTTAAACCCATTTTACTTTTGCTTTCTTAAACATAAAGGAAAGAAAACCAATTCCTTAAAACTTTCAGTTATTTATTTATTTATTTATTTTGAGACAAAGTCTCACTCTGTTGCCCAGGCTAGAGTGAAGTGGTGCATTCTCAGCTCACTACAACATCTGCCTCCCAGGTTCCAATGATTCTCCTGCCTCAGCCTCCCAAATAGGTGGGATTACAGGCACTTGCCACCACACCTGGCTAATTTTTGTATTTTTAGTAGAGAAGGAGTTTTGTTATGTTGGCCAGGCTGGTCTCGAACTCCTGACTTCAGGTGATTTGCCTCCTTTGGCCTCCCAAAGTGCTGGGATTACAGCTGTGAGCCACGACACCCAGCCTAAGATTATAATTTGGGCTATTAACTTATTCAAAACAATTTTCTTTTTCAAAATATTTAAATCTCTTTCTAAATTGCTCAAATATTTCCTCATTAGCCCTATTTTCTTTACAAACATGTCTATGTATGTTCATGTAATATGTATGTATGTATGTGTAATATGTGGCATTTAAAAGGCAGGCACATAGCTTAGTTATTATGGTGGTTCCATGTCATTTTTGTAACATCTTTAATGTCTAGAGTGACTACAGAACTTGATTTAGACAATGAAATGTGTAGAGCAATGAAGTGCGTCATTTCTGTGTGACGTATTTAACAGCCAGTGTATTAGTCAATGTGTTCCCACCTGCAACTAATATGGAAACTTGTAGTGACATGGAGCCCTTAATGCTTAACTGTTTTTCACTGAAAAAAAATTTTCCTTTATATTAAATGTAAACGTAAGTATGAAATAAAATATGTATAATAGAATATGGGCTATTCACACTTTTTAAAACATAATTATCAGAATGAAGGTTTGCATATGACATTTTTATGGTATTTGATAGTGTTTTATTTTTATGTTCTGGCCCTAATTGGAGTATTAAATACTAATACTGTCTTAATAATTGCACTTTGAGGTCATTGTGATACTACAAGAGTTTTACAGATAGTGCTGCTAGCCTTGCCGAATTCCATTTTCTCTTTTGCCTTATTATAAAACCTTGATATTTATAAGTAGAAACATAGTCAATTAAAGTATTCAGGAAACCAAGGTCCTAGAAAACTGGCTACTTAACATTTTAGGATAATCGTTTTTGCCATAATTTAGTAAAAATTATCCATTTTACACTAAATAACACTCATTTTTGAAAGTTCCTTAGCTGTTTCCTCACTCTATTTTTTCACATGTAATATGTAGCCATGACATACGGTCCTGGAGAACAAAATGCAGTCATGCATTGCTTAACAACAGGAAGACATTCTGAGAAACGCGTTAGCTAATTTTGTCTTTGTTTGAACATTATAGGTTATACTTACACAAATCTAAATGGTACAAGCTACCACACACCTAGGCTACCGTGTATCGATCCTAGGCTGCAAACCTGTACAGCATGTTACTGTATTGAATACTGTAGGCAATTGGAACACGATGGTAAGTACTTGAGTATTTAAACATAGAAAAGGCCCAGTAAAAATGCAGTGTAAAAGAAAAAGTGGTACACCTTTTTTTTATATAGCATGTAATACTTACCATGAATGGAACTTGCAGGATAGAACTTTCTCTGGCTAAGTCAGTGTAAGTGGTGAGTAAATGGGAAGTCCTAGGACATGACTGCATACTGACTGTAGACTTTATCAACATGGTACACCAGGCTACACTAAATTTATTTAAAGCCTTCCTTTTTTCAATAATAAATTAACCTTTGCTACTATAACATTTTTACTTTATAAGCATTTTAATTTTTAAAGTTTTTTGCTCATTTGTAATAACACTTAGCTTAAAAGACAGATTATACAGCTGTATAAAAATGATTTCTTCCTTTATATCTTTTTTCTTTAAGCTTTCTTCCATTTTAAATTGTTTTAACTTTTTGTTAAGAAGTAAAACACAAACATGCTCATTAGCCTAGTCCTGCACGGGATCAGGATCGTCAGTAGCACTGTCTTCCACCTCTACACTTGCCACACTGGAAGGTTCAATTGCCCCCTTCAGAGGCAATAACATGTATGGAGCTGTCATCTCCTATGATAACAATATCTTCTTCTAGAACTTTCTGATGGACTTGCTTGAGGCTGTTCTGCAGTTAACTTTTTGAAAAAATAAGCACAAGGAGTACACTAAAAAATAATGATAAAACATATGATAAATATGTAAACCAATAACATTGTTGTTTATCATCACGATTAAGTATTATATACTGTATATAGTTGTATTTGCTCTACTTCTGTATGACTGGCAGCACAGTAAGTTTACACCTTACTGTGTTTAAACTTCCACAGTCAGTTTATCAAAGTGAGGGAGTAATGTGTCATGCTATGATCTAACAATGGCTGCAACATCACAGAGTAATAGGGATATTTCAGTTCCAATTTAATCTTATGGGACCACTATCATATGTATAGGCCGCTGGTGATTGATGCATCATTATGCAGCTCATGATGGTGTAAGAAAAAGTTTCTGGCTAGGACTTTTGGACAAGATCTTTAAAAGAGGTCAGGTTCAGCTTCCTTTTCTCCTTACCTGTTCCACTTTGCTCTTCATCATTTGTCCTTTTCCTGGCCTCCTGCCTGAAGTACAGATGGGATAAGCAGAAGAGGAGCAGCTAGATAAAGGGGGAAAAATCATATGCTAAAAATGGCAAGAAGAATGAGGACACCATCCCTGAATAATTTTCCTTGCAATTATTATTAGAGGAGAAAAATAATCACTTATGTATTTAAATTTTAGAATTTGTTGAGTATCCGCTACATTAAGCCAAAAGCAATGGCTGACTTACTAACCATTCCCTGTATAGTTTGGGAGAAAATCAACACTTTAAGTCTATTTACAATAGGTCTTAAAAATAAATTGCTAAAATTAATAAAAACAACAACAAACCTGTGCTTTCCACTCCTCCACCCCTCCACTTCCCTTTTCATATCTCACACTTTGAAAACAAAATTTTAATCACAGGAAGTAGTTCCAGTTTAGAACAAAGTTCACGATTCCATAAAAACACAAACAATATTGTATTACATATTAAATAATTTAAATTTATCAATACGACACAAAGTTTCTAGCTGGAATGTGTAGTGATGATAATTATGCTGTCAAAACAAAAACTGGATTGTGATACTGATTCTCAGTTTGATTACTGTATAATATTAGGCAACTTATTTTGTGTCTCTAAACTTCTGTTTCTTCATCTGTCAAATGCTAATACTATGTTTATTTATTTTTAACTTTTATTTTGAGTTCAGGGGTACATGTGCAGGTTTGTTATATAGTAAACTTGTGTTATGAGGGTTTGTCTTACAGATTAGTTCATCACCCATGTATTAAGCATAGAAATCATTAGCTACTTTTTCTTTATCCCTCACTCTTTCTACACTCCATCATCTGATAGGTGCCAATGTGTATCTATATGGTCTTGTATCTATACGAGCTCATCATTTAGCACCCACTTATAAGTGAGAACATGTAGCATTTGGTGTTCTGTCCCTGCATTAGTTTGCTAAGGATAATGGCTTCCAGCTCCATCCATGTTCCCGCAAAGGACATGATCTCATTCTTGTTTATGGCCGCATAGTATTCCATGGTGTATATGTATGTACCACATTTTCTTTATTCCGTCTACCATTATTGGTCATTTAGGTTGATTTCACGCTTTGCTATTGTGACTAGTGCTGCAATGAACCTCCACGTGCATATATCATTATGACAGAATGATTTATATTCCTTTTGGTATATACCTAGTAGTAGAATTGCTAGGTGAAATGGTATTTCCATTTTTAGGACTTTAAGGAATTGCCACCCTGTTTTCCACAATGGTTGAACTAACTACATTCCCACCAACGGTAGTATATAGGCATTTTTTTACTCCACAACCTCACCAGCATCCGTTTTTTGATTTTTTATTATTAGTCATTTTGATGGGTGTGAAGTGATATCTCATTGCAGTTTTGACTTGCGTCTCTCTAATGATCAGTGATGTTGAGTGTTTTTTCGCAATTGTTGGCTGCAATATGTCTTCTTTTGAAAAGTTTCTGTTCATGTCCTTTGCCCACTTTTTATTGAGATTGTTTGCTTTTTTCTTGTTCATATAGTATTTATGTCAGAAAGTTATTGTAATGATGACCATAATTCCATAATGGACACTCAATAGCTGATGTATGTTTATTAATTTTTCTTATGCGTCCTGAGGTATAGGTATTGTTAGAGAGGGAATATTTGCTATAGAACTAAGCTTTGTCCTTGGCATAGAGGATTATTTGATATTTGTGTAATAAACTCATTTTAGGGAGTTGATAATTCTTTAGAAAGAAAGATTATTATTTTTCAGTGGCAGATATTAAAACTTATTTTTATTCTGAGTGTGTTTATTCTGAGTACAATGCTACAAAAGGGTGGTACAAACACATGGAGTATGTTTTCCTTAACTCTAGGTGCTAGAGTAGATGTCAAAATATAAATTTAGGGGAGGGACAGATATAAACATTTAGTCCATAAAAGTCGGGTTCTTTTTATGTATTAGCAGCTGCTCTCTATGCACACTCAAATGAGATTTAAAATGTGGAAAGAAAGCAGAAATGGTCTTTATTTTTGGATATATGCTGCCTGCAATATTGTGCAGACACAGGGGCTTTCTATTGTATCACCGAAGTGTCCAGTCACTCACTTAATAGATGTTTACAGACAATTTTATTGACAGCTGTAATCATTTCATATTGTTGAATCAAAAATTCAGTGGTGAATTTTTAAACTTGGAAGTTCCCATGGTCGCCTTCTGATACCTTCTTATTGGTGACCCTGTTGTTCCCTCTCTGCTGGGTCAGTATTGAAAGATTCTAGGAACCCTTCTGGAGAGACCGAAGAAGACCACACTGCAATGAACACGCTCTCTCTCTCTCTCTCTCTCTCTGTCTCTCTCTCTCTCTTCTTGACAAATTACAATGGATTTTTAATTACCAAATTTCATGAATTGGTTTTTTTTTGTGGTCGAAATATGTAGAGTGATTTGGTTATCACTATTGAATCCTCATGGAGAGTATATGCAAACCAGCAAGTTATTTCAAATTCAATTTATTTATTTATTTTTTAATGTTAAGGACTTTCTTCTCTATTTTCCCTTCTCCTCTGTTGTTAATTACTACTCCTTCAACTTCATACTTTTGTTTTAAAAACATTGCTAAAGCTATTTTTACATTAACTGACACTTTTAAAACGTTTCACATCTCTGTCCCTATACTCCTAATTCTCACATGCTGACTTTATCTGTAAAAAGTGACTTTATCTCTAACAAAATCATATCCTCACTCTAAAGTGACTCTGTCCAACATGTCCAGACCTCCAGCAGGTGAGGATCATCGTGAATTTACTGGAAGTAAATTGGAAATCCAGAAAGGCTTTTATATGAATATTGCCCTTGGTGATGAGAAGAGCCTGTTTGTATCCATGAATAATAAACAACGTTTCCTCTGACAGCCTATTCTCAAAAGTTTTAATAATGTCTTATTCAAGAAGTCAGGTTTTTTCCTACATGTTCATGCTTATGTGCTCATTTCACTTGCATTGAGTCATGGCAGCTGTCGATCAAAAGGAAAAAAGGAAAGAAGAGATAAAGCAATGATCAATGCAAGAAAAGAGCAGAAAAAATCTAGTGAGTATAAAGGTAGAAGAGGGCATTTTCAATTACAGAAAGATAAATACTGAATGTAGTATAAGAATAGCAAAACTGAGTATGAAGAGGAATTATAGATACAGATGTCTAGTCGTTCCCAAGATGCATCTCTCCATTGACACCTTGTATTTGTACAATTCCTCTTCCAGAGTTTACACAGAGTAAGTCTACGCAACCACTAGATTAAGCAGAAGGTATGCTGTATAATTTACAAGATTAGGTTATAAACACTGAGCAGAGATTGTCATTGGGCTCTTGCTTGCTTATGCTTTCATCCTCTTTTCTCTTTATTTTAGCCCTCATTCTAGGTGAGGTCAGCATCCATCCAGGCCCACCTAGCTGGGAACTGAAGCCTCTTACCCTCAGCCATAGGCAGGGGTTTGGAACTAGATTGCTCAGTCTCTTCAAATGACTGCAGCCACGAATGACAACTTAGTGCAACTTCACGAAAGATGCTGAGCCAACACCATCCAGCTAAGTTCATGCTCGCATTCCTAACCCTCAAAATCTATGTGAAATAACAAATGTTTAAACATTTGTTGTAAGCTCTGAGGTTTTGAATTTGTTATACAACAAATATATAAAGAAAACTAAAGGAGAATTAATATATGAATATACAAATAGATATATTGATGTATATGTATATGTGTATAAATACATATTTACAATTAACTTTGATGAATGTTGCTGATTAAAGTTAAATATAACAATTTAAAGTCAACATTGTTCAGTACGTTATTGGAATAGATTGCAAAGTCCTTAAAGTAACTCAAAACATAAACTCCTTCTGCCATCTATTGGTGGCTTGAATAACTTCCCAGATTATTTAGTAGTTTTATTCTTTTTAGAATGAGCTATATTTGAAATGTACATAAATATATTCCAAGCTCTTTAATACTAGCTGTTTAATATTGACACAAATTTTTATCATTCCTATTATCTCATTACATAACTACTTAACCTAGAGAAAACATGTCTATTTTAATATGGAAAGTTTTTAAAAACTTACTTTTCTTGCTATGTTATTTCTAAGCGTCCTTTAATAAAATATTTAATATTATGCTTTTCAGATTTTATTTAAAAATTTTTCTAAATCATTAATAAGAGCAAAACTTACGTTCAGCATAGTTTTAGTGTAAAGTTCATTGAATATTTTTGTCTTATGGCTCCCCATAATGTTCTCTGCTTCAATTGTCCTAACTGAGCAAAAGAAATAGGAGGCAATTAGCAACTCTCACTCAACGTTTTATGCAAAACTGTTTTCTTTTAGAACAATTAATCTGGGGCCACCTTATAAATGTTTACATTCCACAGTTTCAAATTACTGTAGGTTCCTGGTTTTTCCTCATACTTTATCTCCTATATTACTTTTGTTCTGTACACTTAAAGTATTTCAGAGTGTAAAATAATGATGATAACGAATACCTCAGAAAGAAAGCAAGATATATTAGCACAAAATAAACATATAAAAGCATAGATAAACGGACTGATTGATTGATATAGATCTCATTTGCAAAGATTAGAATAAAAACTCTAAAAGCAGTAGTAAGTCCAACTCAGACAAATCAAATTTATTCCTTTGTTATACTGGTTTCTCATGACTATAAATTGTTCTGTCCCAGTAGGCTAGTCATTATAGATAATTGTTTAGTGTGTTACTTCCATGCTAAGTAGAACAGTTATGTTACTAAAAGCATTTTTTCCCCATAGGCAGTATATTGACCCTTGCATAATTAAAAAAAAAAATCTCATCAAACACCTGGTGTTTGTTAGCACTTTTTATCCACCTGGTATTCATTACCACTTTTTATCCATGTATTTCCTGCTTAATATTTTGATCACTTACTCCCTTCTTTGTAGATGACAAAAAAGCTCTCTTAAGAATTTATTTTTATAAGCCAAGCATACAGCACAACATAGCACATTTATTTTCCTGCTGTTTCCCTTTAATGTTGAAGATGAGATAGAGTTAGTGAAGTATTCATGAAAGAGTTGATTGAAAAGAAGTTTATGAGAACCCAACTGGCATTATCTTACTTTTGACTTGCCTTTTTTGACATCTTATGGGAATAGTGACTGAATCTGTCAAGAAAAATTAGCAAGGACTCAGGGGATAATTTCTTAATGTAAAATTAGTGAGCAGTTTTCTATGATGGCTTCTTTACAAGTAGGATAATATAGAAAATAATCTACAAAGGAAACTCTATTATCCTGTTTATAATTAATTTTGATGTTGTTAGCAAATGTTTTCTTGCAACCATACTGACCTTACAAATTTGTGCGTGAAACCGTGAAGAAAATATTTTTAAAGGGTTTATTATGAAGTCATTAGTAGCTGAATGACACAATATTTTACAAAATTTTTCATGTTAAATTGAAATGTTAAGATAAATTACTACAGTATATATTTCATTGCAAATTGTATAGCGGAAATTTTTATAAACAGAAATTAATAGTAGTTATATCTGTATATTTTGTCATACTCTTTATGTAGTTATTCAAATTTACTAACTACCCTGGTACCTGTGATGCATATATGTGTTGATTATTTACAAACAATATTTTAGTTTACTGTAATTGTTCATTATAATTGTATTGCATTGACTAACGTGTATTTAGAGTTTTTTTAAAATAGAGAAATTACTATTGATTGTGGAAGTCACAGCTTTAATCTAACCCACATAAGGTCAGATACTGTGCCAGAGACAAGTGTTCTCAAAGCTAATGCATCAATGTTTTGAATACATAGCCCGATAATTGCTTACTACATGGTGAGCCTGTTGAGCTTCAAATATTCTTCCAAAAAAATGGAATCTGGTATCCTATAGAAACAGACTGACTCAAAATAAGGAGACTGAGAGGATCTTTGAAGTTATATCGACACATGAGGAAAAGAAAGACTGCCTGCAATCTTAAAATGACGACAAAAAAGAAAAAGACATATGAAATGGAAGAAAAAAAGCACAATGCAGAAACACCCATATATAAAAAGGAGCAATGAAAAATAGATATTCCCAAAATATATTGGTAAATCCTATAGCATTTTGTGAATCTTAGAGAATAAGGAGCTTTTAGGTGAATGCCCTTGGAATCAGCTTAGGAACTGAGTTCTTTGGAAATGGACCAAGTTTCTTGGCACCTGCTTACTCATTCTATTCTTCATTTGTTCTTTCAGCAATTAGGTATTTAGTACCTTCTATATTTTAGGCATTTGATATTTTTCAGTGGACAAAATGAGACAAACATCTGCCTTCACTGAGCTTTCATTTTATCCAGGTTTCTTTGATGCTGCAAGAGTTTCACTTATCAGGTATGATTAAATGCTTACACTAAGAAAAGTAATAAAGAAGAATTTCCCCAAAGGTGTGACTAGAAACGATCATCACAACCGTCTACTCCTGACTGATACTTGATGATTCACTTCCAAATTGGTTAGTTACATTAATTGCAATGCTTTTTATATTACTTTGGGATGTCTGATAATGCTGCTCTTGGTAAACTGCTTAGCAATTCAGTTTGGGATCTTTCTTGGTAGTAAGTCATCTTCCATCAAACTGCTCCCCAATTCACCAAATCTGATACATTTTTTCTTAATAAGTGCTTCTGGGTTTCTGTGGCCTGTTATTTTTCTCCTGGTAAAAGCATTAATGGCAGCACAGAAGAGTGATGACTTTCAGTGTAGGAGCTGTAACTTTCCTCACGTAATCTTGAAAAGTTACTTTGCACATAGTATATAAGAATTCCAACCTCGAAGTGGAGGAATATTCACATTGGGGAAAGAGGGAGAGATCCATTACAGACATTTTGAAAAGACTTGGGGGTACATGTTCCCCTGCTGTCTGAATCTACTCCCATGTCCGCGTTTCCCTTGCCTAATGACAAGGCCAGAAAGAGGCCAGCAATCTGCCTATTCTTTAAGTTATATTTTTTAGTTGAGATTAGAACTGTATCCCTTGAAACTAGACATATAAGTAAACATCTCCTCTACACCTCGGTGACTGAGATCTCCTCTTACTGCAAAATAGTACCAAATTATATGGACTGAATGTTTGTGTCCCTCCAAAATTTGTATGTTCAAGCCTAATCCCTGATGCAATGGTATTTGGAGGTGGGAGCTTTGGGAGGTGATTAAGGCAGGGCCCTAATGAATGGGATTAGTGCCTTTTGAAGAACAGACAGAGAGAGCTTGCTTCATAAATGGAATCAGTGCACTTAAAGGAAGAGACGTGGAGCTTACTTTCTCTCTCTGCTCTTTGTCATGTGAGGGTACAAGGAGAAAAGAGCCATCTACAAACCAGGAAATGGGTTCTCACTGGACACTAAATCTACCAGCACCTTGATCTTGGACTTCCCGGCCTCCAGAACTCTGATAAATAAATGTTTGTTGTTTAAGCCACTCAATCTATGGCAATTTGTTATAGCAGACAGAACTTAGACAATACTTGTAAAGACAAAAATTGTAAATCTACCTGTAATTTCTCCACTCCTCCCTATAAAATCTAAGATAAAACCTTCTTGCTGAGACACCATGATTTTTTTTCTCTTTTTTTTTTTATTTCCATTTATTTATTTTATTGCATTTTAGGTTTTGGGGTACATGTGAAGAACATGCAAAATTGTTGCATAGGAACACACCTGGCAGTGTTGATGGGCTCTCCCTATTGCAATAGTTTCGTGAAATAAATTTCATTACCTAGTTGATGTTTGTATTTGAAAAGATACTGAAATAGAGCTTTATTAGACTATGGCAGCTGTGGATACTAGTGGATACTAGTGGATACTAGTTAAAATAATCTTTTAGTGCTAAACTTATTGTACACCAATAACCACATTTTTCCTGTGGAGCTCCAAGAATGATGAGGTGATCTGAAACTTGTATTCAGGCAATATTGTATGTTTAAAGCTAGTCCTTATAGCTGGAAAAGAACAGTTATACTTCCAAAACTTCTGATTAGGCTTGTATTTAAATATTATCACCCACTACTGTGTTCCCTTTGGAATGTTACCAATCTCTCTGTTGGATATCCTAGTTGTGGTGATTTCCTACTACATTGCTCAGATAAACTTTCTTTGTTAAAGAACTCTTGTCTGTCTGAATTTTACTTTAATCCACAACTACCATAGGCATTTATCAATTTAGTAGTTGAATCCCATTCTTAGGCAGTGTGTAGTGGGAAAACTGACAATAGAGAAGCAATTCTTTATTTCTAAAACCTGCACAAACAATTTGCCTCTCTGGTCATTAGCAACCTGAGACTAAATTCAGAAAATGACTTCAGCAAGAGAGATACAGAAGTGCTTCACTTGTCCTAAGAGCTCTGAGCTTGGTGATCCAGAAACAAGACTTCTCTGTTTTCTACGTTTTATCATCAAGGTAAAAAGAAACAAACAACGTACCTATTTACATTCGGTTGTCATCACGTATCTACAAAGACCCTCCTCTCCTCTGTGTTAGTCTGTTCTAGATTCTGAGAGACAATAGGAAAGGCTTTATAGCCGCTGCATACCTACAAAGGATGAATATCTTCCCATCCCAAACATTCTGCCTCCAGGTCTAGGTGCACATTTTCTTTGAGGATCTGTTCTTTTAATCACACTTTTTAGAGATTACGAGGCTTACACGATAAAAGTACCTTCTATATAGGAATAGTGTCTGGTACAGAATACTTTCCCAGAAAATGTTAGTTCTGTGTATACCCACACATGCGCGCACACACACACACACACACACACACACACACAGACTTACTTTGTTTTCTGACTTTGCATTCTAAAGCAAAGTACCATCTTTCCTTCCATTAGCTTTACCCTCTTTCTCTATGCTTTTAAATGTTCCACGTCACATCTGTTTTCCTCTACTTATGTCCTCAAAATATAAAAGGCCATTTAAAACTAATAAATTATATCTAGAAAGTAAAAGTAAAGACATTTGCTTTGGGTTACTAGCTCATGTTTATCCAAGTCACATTCAGACGCAGTCCCTTCTGCAAGTCATTGACATCTCTAGAAAAATGGCATAACACATTTCAATGAATACAGAAAAAGTCAATTCACCAGAGGCTAGAGTGAAGGATCATGGGGAAATTCATTTCCCTTGCCTTTTGCCCTTCATTAACAAAAATGAATGAGGAACTGCAATCATTAAAGAGCTGGTTGAAAATTAAAGAGCAAAATAACAGTGCTACCAAGAAAGCAAGTCTTAAGAATAATAACAGGATAAATAATGTAATACTCAATAGACCTGTTTCTGCTAATCCCCATTAAAGCACAAATTTTAGCACCAAGAATTCTAGCAAGATATTTGGCAGGACAAGTACTGATGGAGATTTTAGTTAAGATTTCTTTTGAGTTTAGATTTATATCTGTCTTATATCTTAAAGAACATGCTGGAGAACTACAGTAAAATATGTATCCTTTCTTAGGGAGTAGGCTACAGAGAAAGGGCTTATCAGAATACTTTGCCATAATACCCCTCTATCTTAAATAATATAATCCTGTAAAGGCAATACATAGGGAGAAAGGACTAGTGAATAAAGCACACTTTGTTTCTTCAAATCACAAGAGAATAACTTGTTTTTGTCACTTGGTTGATATCTTTCCTAGTAAATTGCAAATCCCTCACTCTTTGTAATATTCTTTACAGATCTACAAAAAAAGGATAAAAGAATTGAAAGCTTCAGTATTGTCCCTAAACCATAAAGCCTACTGAATTCCTCCTAGTAGCTTCAAGTCACAATAACAGAAATTGAGTGACAGGTTTTAGACAGGTCTATAAATTAAATTAATGAGCAAATTTTAGCATACCTTTAAAGCATAATAAGACCTTAGAAGAAGGTGTTTGTTGGTAAATAATAGTCATATTCTGGCCATGTTGTATATTTTCAGTTCTTCGAGTATGACTAACTGATGTTTCTGTTCAAGTTCCCTAGTATTAATAAATATGTCTATAGAGTTTGGAAATGAAGATAACCTTTAAAGAAGAAACAATTAAGAAGCAACGAATAACAGAGGGAATTAGTTATTTTGGTAAGTTATCCTACTAATGCTTGTAAGTGTGTTATTGGGTAGTTTAATAAACCAGCAAACAAACATACACATACAATAATCAGAGTGACTGAAGAAAGTATGAAAAATTAAATGAAGTCAAAATAAAGATTTCAAAAAGAAAGATTATTTGATGAAAACAATTTTAAAAAGAGCATATTATCTACCTATAGTACAGAACATGAAGGACCTAAAATCCATGCACTTAGCATAATTTCTTATCACTTTTCAGGGAAAAGAATGAGAAAAAGGCAGTTCAGTAATTAAAGGCTGAGCACTCCATAATGCAGGAGGGAGAGTTCATCAGTCTCTTTGAAACCTAGGCAGAATTATGATCTTTTCAACTACCACATCCTTCTACTGATTCCTGTCCTCTTAAGTCATCTACTGAGGGTGATTAGAATTCCTAAGCAACAGGATGCTAGAATTGATTGTTTCTAATTTGTTCAAAGGGCCTTTCCTGAACACTTACTCTAGGCTCAGCAGTGATGATGTAAAAAATAATAAGAATTAATCTACGTGATTTCAGGTGATTTTTTAAATTTAATTTTGTGATTTATCTAGTCAGTGTTCCCAGATATAAACACCTATATTTTTCAGTTTTGTAGCTTTAATTAATTAATTTTAATAATTTAAACATAAATTGTATAACTGGAGTCCTATATCTGGTAAGTACAAGTAAGTTTATATCAGACTGACTTTTTCCACACATACAAACTAAAAATGGACAAAATAAAAAATACCAAAAGCAAATAAAAAGTGAACAAATGCTGGCAAAATGTGGAAGGAAAACGACACCTGGTAGAAAAAAAAAAAAAAAAAAAAAAATTCAGGCCAATATCCATTATGAAATTGATGCAAAAATTTTCAATTATATACTGGTAAGTCTAACACAACAGCACATCAAAAAAAAAAAAAAAAAGCATGAGATCACTTTCCTATAAGTTTTGACCTTCAGCTTCAGAGTGGGCTGGAGTTGGCATATGTCTACGGAAAGCTCAGGTTATTTTTGACTTGAAGAAATACAGGACAGATTTGGGGAAAACTACAGTCATTGGAAAATGTGATGAGGTGGGTGGGAAGGAGAGTTCTATCAAGCAGAGAGCAAGGGCAAGTGCCCTCAAATTTGCTAATAAATTGTCATTTTTTTTCTTTTGACTCCAAAATCACACTTAACACCCCAGGCAAAAAAAATATTTTTTAAATTGCAGTATGATGTGCCATCCTCAAAATGCCAATGTTATTTGTAGAAATATAAAAAATCTATAATCCTCACAAAATAATATTCACAGTGTTCAGAACATAAAACAACATGATTTAATAAATAAAGAAATGTAAAAAGTGCCACATTCTAAAAAGAAAAGCTAATAAAGGGGAAACCAATCTGAGATAATGTAAATAGCACACTATGATATTAAAATAGCTGTTATAACAATGTTCAATGAGGTAAAAATTTTCTAACAATAAATGAGAATATAGAAAATCTTAGCAGGGAAACATAAATTACAAAAAATAGAAATCCTAGTATTAAAGAAAATATATATATTGATGAAACCCTAATACTGAAGAAAAATATGTGTTAATTAAAATGATGGGATAACTTGACAGTATAATAGTAATACAAGAGAAAAATTAATAAACTTGGAAGTGATAGTATAACAATCCGATTGGATTGTTATATTTCCATTTTCATGCTCTTCGAAATATATTCTGATTTCTCCTGCAATTTATTTTTGATCTATAGGTTATTTTAAAAGATGTTATTTAATTTCAAAACATTGGGGATTTTCCAAATCTCTTATGTTATTATTTTTAGTTTAGAAAACATACTTTATATAATTTGAAATCTCCCAAATTTCATATGTGTTAATTTTATGGCCTAAATATGGTCAATTTTGGTGAATGTCTTTGTGGACTGAAACAAAAAGTTTTTTATTACCGATCAGAGTGTCCTTTAGTTTTTGATTAGGTGTGTTTGTTTGATAGCGTTGTCGAAGTTTCCTATATACTTTCTTTTTTTCCTGTCCACTCGTGTTAACAATTACACAGGTAATTGGGTAAAGAGTGTTGAAGTATCTAATTACAATTATGAAGATACCTATTTCTCATTTTGATAAAAAATTTTGAAATATTTGATTATAATTATGAAGATAGCTATTTTTCATTTCCGTTTTATTAGTTTTATTTTACATTTTAAAGCTTTGATACCTGCATATATAGGCTTGTTATGTTATGTTTCTTTGATTAATTGATCCCTTTATTATTATGAACCATCTTTCTCAATCCCAGTATTTCTTGTATTGATGTCCATTTTATTTAGTGTTTGTATAATCACTCCAACTCTTTTCTGATCAGAGTTTGGTTAGTATTTGCATGTATATCTTTTATCATTCTTTCGCTACTGGTCTATGTGTATATGTATATTTAAAGAGGGTTTCGTATTGAAAGCAATAGTAGTTTCCTAAATTTTTTTTTAATATTATGATCTCTTGTTTTTTGTTGAGGCATTTAGACCATTTACATTTGCTATAATAAATAAGAAAGGGCTGAATGCAGTGGCCCACACCTATAATCCCAGTACTTTTTGAGGCTGTGGCAGGAGGTTTTCTAAGGTCAGGTTTTCAAGACTAGCCTGGGCAACAGAGCAAGACCCTGTCTCTACAAAAAATATAATAATTAGCTAAATTTAGTGCTGCATGCCTGTGGGCTTAGGTACTCTGGAGGTTAAGACAGGAGGATCATTTGAGCCCAGGAGTTTGAGCTGCACTGATCTATGATCATACCACTGCACTCCAGATTGAGCAGCAGAGAAAGAAGGAAGTAGTGTTTAAGTCTGTTATCTTGCTATTGTGTTTCATTTTTCCATTTGCCCTCTCCTCTTTTTTTTTCCCTATCCCTTTGCATTATATTGGGCTGAGTTTGCCTGTGATCCAATTTTGTTAATTACCTTACTACCTTTTATTTTCACTCTTTTTTATTTTTACTGATTAAACTAGCGTTTAAAATGTGTATCTTTAATAATCATAGTCTTTATTCAAATAATAGGATAAAACTTCACCTTACAATAAAATTTCATTCTATACCTTTTTTACTTGATAATATTGTTGTCATACATTTTCCTCCTACACATGCTGTAAATCAGACATCTTTATTATTTTTATGTTAAATAGCTAATTTTCACAAGATGAAAAAGCAAGAAATAAATTTCTTTTCTATATATCCACATATTTGTCCACATGTTCATATTTTTCCAGACTTGTGGATGTAGATATGAATTTCCATTCCGTATTATTTCCTTCCACCTTTCCAGTATTTCTTAACATTTTTCATAATGTGTTCCTGTTTTTAATGAGTTATCTCAGCTTGAGTTTAAATGAAAAAAAAAATCGTTTTCCATATTTCATTATTTTAAGACTTTTTTTAGACAAAAAATATCTACCACTGGAGAAATTCTTGGCACTCTCTCAGCATGCCAGGGACAGCGTTTACTCCACAGAGCACCAATGAGGTCATCAGTGTTATTCTGCCAGTGAGTGATAACTTCATAGTCCTATGCTTAGCATCTGCTGCCCTGGTCTACTCCTGGTAACAAAATCAAGTTAAAATTCCTGGAAGCAGTACATTTACTTTGTTACCACTCTCAGACTGTGGTGTCGGGGGTTGGGTAACAGGAAAAATTGAGTCTCAGCTAGAGACTTAAATTTTGTGTTTGGTCCCACTGTGAGACTCCAGAACACAAAATGCCCCACAGATTTAGTGTCACCTTGAAGCAATGGAGCTGACGGTGATAGCTCCCTGTCAGTTACTCCTCGGCTGAGGTTGGAGGGGAGGTGACAGTGTGAATGATGTGGGTGATAGGGCAGAGCCTCCAGGGAGATGTAGTCCCTGTTTGGTTTAAGAAAATTCTCCAGAGAATAGGTCAACCGTGGATGCGTGTGGCTCCTGTATAAAAGCCTATGTGCAGCTTTTCAGGCCCCACAATAGGCAATTACAAAGGATTTACATGGCAAGCTTCAGGGAAAAGTCGCCTTTCCCGCACGACCGGAGATGCACAGCCAATGCGTTACACTCCGAGTCAAGAACTCAGGCCCCACTAGCTGGTCATGCTCTCACATATACGTGCACTCTGTTAAGCCTTCAATCCTAGGTCTTTTTAAGTGGGATCCTTTGCCAAGGTTTTCAAACACTTTTGCTGAGGCTGCTTTACCTGGGAAAGCAGAAGGAGACTTTGCAGACATTTTTCCCCACTCTGCCTCAATACGCAGTGCATTTTCACTAGTGGATATTTTCTTTATATTTCCCCCATGCCTAAGGTCCTTAAAAATTCCGGAGCCTTTTGTTCAGGGCTTCCGCAATAAAGATATGAAATGGTACGTCTGCCCTGACCCTGCACCATGAGCACTTTCTCTTAGACGGAGTCTTGCGCTGTCGCCAGGCTGGGGTTCAGTGGCACAATCTCCGCTCACCGCAACCTCCGCCTCCTGGGCTCCAGCGATTCTTCCGCCTCAGCCTCCCAAGCAGCTGGGACCACAGGCGCGCGCCACCACATCCGGCTAATTTTTGTATTTTTAGTAGAGACGGGGTTTCACCATGTTGGCCAGGATGGTCTTGACCTCTTGACCGTGATCCGCCCACCTCGGCCTCCCGAAGCGCTGGGATTACAGGCGTGAGCCACGGCGCCCGGCCACCATGCACACTTTCAAGGAGGCAAATGAAACAGAAAACAGTTTCTCCAGCTTAAGACTCTTACTTACACCACTGCAGTAAGTGATTAAAGGTTTTACTCTCACTTCCGTTTTTGGCTTGTTGCTTGAACTGGGTGTTCTGACACCTAGAAGCTCAGTTCTCTCCCCAGCTCAGCTGAGCAGTTGACAGTGGGTAGGGCCGCCAGCACTGGAGGGGATCTGAGTGTGAGACTTGGAGCATCTACCATAACCACTTTCTGTTGTGTTTATTCACTCTAGTTTACACTTCATATTTTAAAAATCAATTTCTTCCTTTTTAACTGATACACAACTGTGTATGTTTATGAGGTGTAATGTGATGTGATCTATGTCTACATTGCAGAAAGATTCAGTCAAGCTAATTAACATATCCATCATCTCACCAACTTTTTTTGCAGTGGGAATGATAAAAATTTATTCTAGCAATTTTGTAATTGCAATATATCATTATTAACGCAGCACAAGAGATCACTAAAATGTATTCCTACAGTCTAACTAAAATTTTCTTTCCTTTGATAAATATATTTTCTTTCCCCATCCCTCTTTTCCCCCCAGTCTTTGGTAGCCAACTACTACTGTCTTTTTCTATGAGACAAACTTTTTCAAATTCCACAGATGTTTATGAGATCATATTTATCTTTCTGTGCCTGGCTCATTTCACTTGGCATCATGGTCCTCCAGGTACATCCATGTTTTCACAAATGGCAGGGTTTTTTTCTTTTTTAAGTTTTCATAGTATTCCCTTGTGTAGATATATCACATTTTCATGATCTATTCATTTGTTGATATTCATGATGATGTTTCCATTTTTTTGGCTACTGTGAAACATGTGAGAATGAATATGGAAATGCAGATATTTCTTTGTGGTACTGATTTCATTTACTTTGGATATATACACAGTAGTAGGATTGCTTGATCATATGGTAATTCCACTTTTACTTTTTTGTAGAACCTCCATACAGCTTTTCACAAGGGCTGTCCTAATTTATATTCCCACCAACAGTGTGCAAGGGTTCCCCTTTCTTCGCATTCTCACGAAAATTGGTTATTATTTTTCTTTCTGATTATGGCCATTCTAACAGGAGTAAATTATATCTCACTGTGGTTTTAATTTCATTTCCCTAATGGTTAGTGATGTTGAGCACTTTTTCTTTTTTTAATTCTTTGTTTATTTTATTCTATATTTATTATGATACTTTTTTTCCCCATTTATTTATTTTATTGCATTTTAGGTTTTGGGGTACATGTGAAGAACATGCAAAATTGTTGCATAGGAACACACATGGCAGTGTGATTTGCTGCCTTCCTCCCCATCACCTACATCTGGCATTTCTCCCCTTGCTATCTCTCCCCAGCTTCCCACCCCCCACCCTCCCTCCCCTATTTCCCCCCAACTGACCCCAGTGTGTAGTGCTCCCCTCCCTGTGTCCATGTGTTCTCATTGTTCAACACCCACCTATGAGTAAGGACACGTGCACACGAATGTTCATTGCAGCACTGTTTACAATAGCAAAGACCTGGAACCAACCCAAATGCCCATCGACAATAGACTGGATAGGGAAAATGTGGCACATATACACCATGGAATATTATGCAGCCATCAAAAACAATGAGTTAGGGTCCTTTGTAGGGACATGGATGAACCTGGAAACCATCATTCTCAGCAAACTGACAGAAGAGCAGAAGATCAAACACCGCATGTTCTATTATGATACTTTTTAAGTTCTTGGATACATGTGCAGAACATGCAGGTTTGTTCCATAGGTATACATGCATCACAGTGGTTTGCTGCATCCATCAACTCATCAGCTACATTAGATATTTCTCCTAATGGTATCCCTCCTCTTTCCCCCCAATCCCTGACAGGCCCCAATGTGTGATGTTCCCTTCCCTGTGCCCATATGTTCTCACTGTTCAACTCCTACCTATGAGTGAGAACATGTGGCGTTTGGTTTTCTGTTCTTGTGTTAGTTTGCCTAGAATAATGGTCTCCAGTTTTATCCATGACCCCACAAGGGACATGAACTCATTCTTTTTTGTGGCCATGGTGTATATGTACCACATTTTCTTTAACCAGTGTAACATTAATGGGCATTGGGGTTGGTTCCAAGTCTTTGCTATTGTAAATGGTGCTGCAATAAACATACACATGCATATGTCTTTATAGCAGAATGATTTATAATCCTTTGGATATATATCCAGTAATGGGACTGCTGGGTCAAATACTATATGTAGTTCTAGGTCCTTAAGGAATCTCTACACTGCCTTCCACAATGGTTGAACTAATTTACAGTATAAAAGCATTCCTATTTCTCCACATTCTCTTCAGGATCTGTTGTTGACTTTTTAATGATCGCCACTCTAACTGGCATGAGATGGTATCTCATTGTGATTTTGATGTGCATTTTCTCTATTGACCAGTGATGATGAGCTTTTTTTCATGTTTATTGGCCACATAACTGTCTTCTTTTGAAAAGTGTTCATTCATATATTTTGTCCACTTTTTGATTTTTTTTTCTTTTCTTGTAAATTTGTTTAAGTTCCTTGTAGATTCTGAATATTAGCCCTTTATCAGATGGATAGATTGCAAAGATTTTCTCCCGTTCTTTAGGTTGCCAGTTTACTCTGACAATAGTTTCTTTTGCTGTGCAGAACCTCTTTAGTTTAATTAGATTCCATTTGTCAATTTTGACTTTTGTTGCAATTGCTTTTGGTGTTTTAGTCAAGAAGTTTTTGCCCATGCCTATGTCCTGAATGGTTCTGCCTGGATTTTCTTTTAGGTTTTTTATGGGGTTTTAGGTCTTACTTTTAAATACTTAATCCATCTTGAGTTAACTTTTGTATAAGCTGTAAGGAAGGAGTCCAGTTTCAGTTTTCAGCATATGGCTAGCCAGTTTTCCCACCACCTTTTATTAAATAAGGAATCTTTTTTCCATTGTTTGGTTTTGTCAGGTTTATCAAAGATCACATTGTTGTAGATGTGTGATATTATTTCTGAGGCCTTGGTTCTATTCAATCGGTCTATATCTCTGTTTTGGTACCAGTACCATGCTGTTTTCGTTACTGTAGCCTTGTAGTATAGTTTGAGATCAGGTAGCATGATGCCTCCAGCTTTGTTATATTTGTTTAGGATTTTTTTTTTTTTTGGCCCTACAGGTTCTTTATTGGTTCCATGAGAAATGTAAAGTAGTTTTTTCTAATTCTGTGAAGAAAGTCAATAGTAGCTTAATGGGAACAGCATTTAATCTATAAATTAGTTTGGGAAGTATGGCCATTTTCATGATATTGATTCTTCTTATACTTGAGCAAGAAATATTCTTCCATTTGCTTGTGTCCTCTCATTTCCCTGAACAGTGTTTTGTAGTTCTCCTTGAAGAGGTCCTTCACATCCCTTGTAAGTTGTATTCCTAGGTATTTTATTCTCTTTTTAGCAATTGTGAATGGGAGTTTGCTCATGATTTGGCTCTTTGTTTGTCTACTATTGGTGTATTGGAATGCTTGTGAGTTTTGCAAATTGATTTTGTATCCTGAAACTTTGCTGAAGTTGCTTATCAGCTTAAGGCATTTTGGGGCTGAGACGATAGGGTTCTCTAATTATACAATAATGTCATCTGCAAACAGAGACAATTTGATTTCTTCTCTTCCTATTTGTATACTCTTTCTTTCTCTTGCCTGATTACCCTAGCCAGAGCTTCCAATACTATGTTGAATAGGAGTGGTGAGAGAAGGCATCCTTGCCTTGTGCTGGTTTTTAAAGAGTATGCTTCCAACTTTTGCCCATTCAACAATAGCATACTAGGGCAGTATTAATTTCACTGCCCTAGTATGATATTGGCAATGGGTTTGTCATAAATAGCACTTATAATTTTGAGATTTGTTCCATCGATACCTAGTTTATTGATTTATTGAGTGTTTTATCATGAAGGGGTGTTGAATTTCATTGAAGGCCTTTTCTGCATCTATTGAGATAATCATGTGGGTTTTGTCATTGGTTCTGTTTATGTGATGGATTACACTTATTGATTTGCATATGTTGAACCAGCCTTGCATCCCAGGGAAAAAGCCCACTTGATCATGGTGGATAAGCTTTTACTGTGTTGCTGGGTTTGGTTTGCCGGTATTTTACTGAGGATTTCCACGTTGGTGTTCATCAGGGATATTGGCCTGAAATTTTCCTTTTTTGTTGTGTTCCTAAGATTTTGGAATCAGGATGAATTTGGCCTCCTAAAACAAGTTAGGGAGAACTCCCTCTTTTTCTATTGTTTGGAATATTTATTTTTGGAATAGTTTCAGCAAGAATAGTACCAGCTCCTCTTTGTACCTCTGGTAGAATTCTTCGGTGAATTCATCTGGTCCTGGAGGATTTTCCTTCAGGCATACTGTTCTAGAATTTCATTAAGTTTATTTAATTTTATAATACCCTTGTTTGGAATTCAAGAGGAATACTTCTGTGTCTCATATTTTTACAGAAATAAGTTTATATTATTTTAGGAGGCAGGTTTGTTAGAATAACTTTTTGAGCTTCATAACCATAAAGATTGCTTTTTGATTATTTACATAAAGTATTAAAAAATATGGCAATAATTGGCTTTGTCTCCCTACTCACAACTACACTATGAGTCTTCTTTTTTCTGAACTCCTGTTATGCCTGTACTGCTCCATGTGGCTTTTATTGCCACTGCTTTTACTCAGTAGTAGTGTTGCCCAGCGAGAGAATGTTATTGGTCTGTTATGAAAGGCCATGTGATGAAGGCATCTCAGGACTCTTCAGAATGTCATCAGTAGCTCATATTTTCCTGTGAAGTTTTGTTTGTGAACTTTTCCCAGTTTCAGCTGCTATTAACAACTTGCTTTGCCACAAATTCCAGTGAATGCTTGTTGGTTATTTTGTCATTTTCCTGTTTTCAGATTCCCTCAGCTTTCTTCCAAATGGACACTCATGCTATGCAGATCTGGTAGCTCATAGCAGTTTGTCTTCACTTTTTGATTTTCTGGAGAAATGTTATCGCTTATGCTTATTGTAGATGTCATGGAATATTAGTTTCACTGCCCTAGTTACTCTGTTAGCTTTGATGGGGAACTGGGAGTGATTTTTTAAAATTACATTTATTCCAGTGTTTTTTTATATATATTTTTTAAGCTCTGCGAGTAAAACAAAGTACACTGAGGGAGTTAATAGGCCAATGTCCATAACTTAATTTTTCAAAATTAAACATCAATATCCATAGACAATAAGTGAAAATAGACATATGGGACAATATCAAACTAAAAATCTACTGTACAGCAAAGGAACAATCAAAAGGGTGAAGACATGCTATGGAACGGCAGAGACTGTTTGCAAACCATACATCTAATAATGGGTTAATATCCCAATTATGTAAGGAACTCAAACAACTCAATAGCAAGAAAACAAATAACAATTAAAGAATCATCAAAGTAGAAGAAAATATATTTTCAAAAAGAAGAGATTCTAAATGGTCCACAGGTATACAAAAAAAAACTGTTTAACATCATTAATCGTTAGGGAAATCCAAGTTAAAATCAGGAGATATCACCTTACTCATGTTAGAATAGCTATCATCAAAAAGACAATTTATAACAAATGTTGGTGAGGATGTGGAGAAAAAGGAACCCTGTACACTGTTGATGAAAATAAAAATTAGGACAACCATTATGAAAAACTGTATGAAACTTCCTCAAAAAACTAAACATAGAACTGCCGTTTGAGTTGGCAATTCTACTACCAGTTTTCTATTCAAAGGAAATGAAATTAGTACCTCAAAAACATATCTGTATTCCCATTTCATTTCAGTATTACTCACAGTAGTCAAGGTATTGAATCAACATAAGTATCCTGCAACAGATGAAAGTATAAGACAATGTAGTACAGACACACAATGAAATACTGTTCACCCATAAGAAAAAGAAAATCCTGTCATCTGCAATGACATGGGTGTACCTGGTGGACATTACGCTAAGTGAAATAAGCCAGGCACAGAAAAATAAACAGTTCATGATCCCACCTGTATGTGGAATCTAAACAATCAAACTCATAGAAGCAGACAATGGAATGGGGGTCACAGAAGCTGCAGTATGTTGGCAATGGAGAGATAATGGTCAAAAGGTAGAAAATTTCAGGTACTTAACAGGAGTCAGTTCAGGAGCTCTATTGTACAACAAGGTGACTATGTTTAGTAAAAATGAATTGTATTCTTGGGAATTGCTAAGGAGTATATTTTAAGTGTTCTTACAAAAGTTAATAAGTATGTGTGGCAATCTATATGTTAATTAGCTCAATTTAGTCATTCCAAAATGTGTAGATTTTCAAAACATCATATACACTATATATATATATATATATATATATATATATATATATATATAAAACACATATAATGTATACACATACACATTTGTCAACTTAAAAATATATGAATACATTTTAGAAAAAGATTTTAGAAAAAATTTTAAATTATCTAATTTTAGAAAAAAAGGAGAATTTCATAAGTTCAAAATTTCATAATTTCAAATATGAGAATCTAATATAAGATAAAAGTGGTATCACACATCAGAGTGGAAAAGGTGTACAATTCAATACCAAGGCTACTGGACTGCCGTCTGAAAAATCAAATAAAATTGGATTAAACTGTTAATATTTACCACCTGAACTCTATAGATATAATAAGTACATATACTCTTAAAAATTATATATGTATTTCTGAGTCATCTGTACTTTGCTTAGTTTACTGTACTCTTCTTAAAAAAGGCAGACATTCCCTACTCTACTTCCAAATCCAATTTCTGTCCATGCAACCAGTGTTTGAGAACAATACATTTATTTTTGTTCCTCAAATGCGTCCCAATCTCTCTTATCTTTAGGCTTTGTAGTGTCTTGCTTCTTCTGTCTGAAGCACCATAATATCCCCCTTTTCTAAGATTTTCATATAAAATAGAGGATGCCCAGTTTAACTCAGACAAATAATAAAATTTTTAGTATAAAAATACCAATGAAATATTTTGGATAAACTGATTCTTAAATTTGCTCTTTTTTTTTTTTTTTGCCTGAAATTTAAATTTAATTGAGCAACCTGCATTGCTTTGCTATATTTGGCAGCCTTTCTCTTTTCCTTATCAATGAAAATGGCTTTAAAGCCTAGCTGAGAACTCACTCACTCTCAAAGAGGTTTCACTTATGTATAACTTAAACTACTAATGTGTACCAAAACACAGCAGGATAGATTTACTGAATAAATCTGAATATGTTTACATAGATATATATTTATGAAAAAGCCCTGAATATACAGCCATAAATTTGATAAAGAATAATGCAGTGATGTCTCATATAATGTCTTATAAAATAGACTTTAAACAGAATTTAAAAAATAACCACATTCACTCTTTAAGTTAGAAACATAATTTTTTTATGTTATGTACCAGAGCTGAACACAGTTAAATCTAAAGGCAATTTTCCTCAGTAAGACAATTATTATTTTTCACCAAGTGACATATTTTAATATATATATTCCTAACATCTTACATGCTGTGTTTTCACAAGTATATATTCTCCTTCATAAGCAGAAAATGTCCATGAACTCTGTAAGACATGGTCTAAAAGCTAATGCAGTGAGAACACAGTAGCACCACAAATATCAATATTGGCAAGACATTACTATTCTGTAATATTTCTTTTAGAGTAATCACTGATGTTTAGGTTGTTTATGTTTTAATTGAACAATATTTTTCTATCATAGCAGAAAATGTTCAAGGTGCGACTATTTCTTTAAAAGTAAGGCATAGCCAGTTTTCCCTGAATCTTGATTTTTTACAAGCATATTTTCCCTACGCACACCATCCCATCAACATATTTACACACAGATAAAAGAAAATGTAAGCTGGGCATGGTGGCTCACACCTGTAATCCTAGCACTTTGGCATGCCAAGTCCGGCAGATTATCTGAAGTTGGAAGTTCGAGACCAGCTTGGTCAACTTGGTGAAACCCGTCTCTACTGAAAACACAAAAATTAGTTGGGCATGGTGGTGCACACTTGTAATCTCAGCTACCTGAGAGATTGAGACACAAGAACCGCTTGAACCTGGGAGGCAGAGGTTGCAGTAAGCCAAGATTGCACCACTGCACTCCAGTCTGGGTGACAGACCAAGACTGGGAGAGAGAGAGAGACTGAGAGAGAGAGAGAGAGACTGAGAGAGAGAGAGAGAGAAGGAAGAAAGGAAGGAAGGAAGGAAGGAAGGAAGGAAGGAAGGAAGGAAGGAAGGAAGGAAGGAAAGAAAGAGGGAAGGAAGGAAGGAAGATTATTTTAAAAAAAGAAAGAAAGAAAAAGAAAAATCCATGTCTTTTGTTGAGAAGAAGAGCACTGGTTACTCTCAAGTCCCTTCTTAATTCTGCTTTCCAAACACTTTCTGAGAGAGAATAGCTATGAGCTGAGTAATGTTACAGAAAGTTGTTATATGATGTTGTCTGTGAAATAAAGTATCGTGATTGTATCCAAACGACAATGATAAGTTTAGGAGGAAAAAAAAAGACAGCAAAATAAATTCTGCCAAAATGTTTCTGAATTTGATTTTCTACCTAATCTTGAATAGAGGTTTTTTTTTAAGCTGGCAGTTTTGGGGGAAGATTGCTCTAATGCTCCAAAGGAATTCCAGAATAAAATATGTAACTACTCATTCCACCATGAGATACACAATACTGTCAAATGATGAAGAAACCACCACTCAATATTGAAAGAAAAAAAAATGTTGTGCTTATTGCTTACTATAGCAAAGAACTATGCTGGTCAGGTGCTCTACAAAGCAGCTGGTCAGCAGGTGTTCTAAAAAGAGGAAGCTGCTGAAATTGTACCAGAATTTTTGGAAGCTTAGAAGTCAGGGATTGGTGAGCTTTCAGAAGTTTACGTAGGTTGACGTTTGCTGCCAAAATGTAATTACTCCAATAAAACTGTTCTCAATTGGTTGGCACTCAGAATTGTGTTTATGGGGGTGAGTCGATATAAATTGCTTGGCTTTCTGAAGTGAAAGCTGTTCATGATTGGTTTAGCAGCAAAAAGAAAAAAGGAAAAAAGAAAGAAAAGAAAATAGCCATCAATCAATTGGATGTGTTAAAATCCAATTCAAGTGACTACTTGATAAATGCACCATTAACCTTTTTTAAGAGTAACATTTCTTTTAAAGTAATCACTGATGTTTAGGTTGTTTATGTTTTAATTGAATAATTGTTTTATTATTATTAATTATTATTATTATTATTCTCAATATCCCCTTTGGTTTTCATGCAGCCAAAGTTGCAGGAGAGACTACCAGGGATTGTCCACATCTTCTCTACTATGTTTGAAATGACATTTCATTTAATGATATCTAATTTTCAAGTTGAGCATCAATCAGTGTGATTGCATCCTGTTTTGCCTTTGAATCACTTTTTGAGACACTTGTTAAGACAATGTCTACCTAAAAGCATTTATGACTTTGGACAGCAAGAATGAAATAATTGTAAGAAAAGCAAGCAGAACTAGAAGCATTGTAAGGCGAGAGGACAAGACGTTTTGGAACAATAACCTAAGACCTTCCTCAACAAACAGAGAAAGTAAGTCCCTAAGATGTCCTGTCTTATATAGCCAAGTTTTCTTTTCTGTTAGCTTACCTATCCATTATTTTTATATTTCCCGTTCACATGAATTATGAGCAATGGCACAGACTCTTTTTCAGAGGCAAAAAAACAAACAAACAAAAAATACCACTAATCTGTTTATAACTACTTCAGAGATTTAAATTGGTTTATGCAGTTTCTAGAACTTGGGCTGTACCATTTACTATGAAAGCCAAAGTAATAGAAGGACAAGTTATAGATGACCGCTTCAAATCCTCTAACACTTATGGAATTATTATCCTCAGAAGTTTGTTTCACTCAGTGATACCCATACATTTAGACAGGGTGATAGCCTTTCAGACCCTTAGTAATAAGATGTTATCTACTTAGGGTAGTGGAAAGTCATTCACTTAGAATAGTCTTGTTAGTCACACAAAATAGTTAGCCATGGGTACGCATTGTCATTGGAAAACTTTATTTCTATACAGGAGAGAGACCCCAGAAAGTATGCAGGAGAAGTTACTGTCTTTAGTGCAGTTGCAGGTGTGCTGTCTCTGAGCCTTGCCATGACAGTGTTGATCTTATCTGTTTTCATTTATGTACCACTTACCAAGAGTATCATTATCGGTAATGTTAGTGTAACTTTCTGTCAATTTATAAGAGTAACTTGGGATTTAAGATAGTTCATTCTTTGGGGGAACCTACTTATTATAACAGAAACATGAACAACTGTTACCAGCATCTACCTAATACTTGTTGGCAGATTATTTAAGGTTGTTTTGTTTCACCTTATTGACTAAAATTTTGTAAGCTAAGTTCTCTAAAGAAAAAAAATGGGAGTTTATCAGTCTAGGCTCAATCAGGAGACAGAATCACACAATATTTACACAGGGGAAGTTTAAATAATTATACAACCAGGTGTGTTGGCTCATGCCTGTAATCCCAGCACTTTGGGAGGCTGAGGCGGGCCAATCACTTGAGGTCAGGAGTTTGAGACTAGCCTGGCCAACACAGTGAAACCCTGTCTCTACTAAAAATACAAAAATTAGTTGGATGTGGTGGCATGTGCCTGTAATCCTAGCTACACCGGAGGCTGAGGCAGGAGAATCACTTGAATTCAGGAGGCAGAGGTTGCAGTGAGCCGAAATCATGCCATTGCACTCCAGCCTAGGCAACAGAGTGAGGCTGTCTCCAAAAAGAAAAAAAAATTATTAACTGTAGACTAGGAGAGTAACTGTAAAGATAGGCAGGTGTGGTGTAAAGTACGCTAGGGCCGAGGGAAAGCACCCAAAGAAGCACAAACAGAGAAAAGTAGACCTTCACCAGGCTCGGGGTCAGATCTTGTTGGGAATGTAGTTGCAGCCCACATGAAGGCTAAATTTTCTGAGTCTGGGTAACAGCTGTTCCACAGTCACCTTGCAAACTGGAAACATTCACTAGTATCTAAGCGAACCAAGAGAATAGTGAGCAGAGAATCAGAGCTATGCGGAAAGAGGTGTGGAATACAAGAGGGCCATTGTAATGAGGCCAGGGGTGCAAGATCAGAGGGATTTTGCATGTGTGTTCCAACTCCACACGTGGCGTATTACTCATCGACCATTGCAGCATGACTGAGAAAAGTGAAAAAAGGAATTGTTTTAAAAACTTCGATGGACAAATATTCATATTGCCTGTCAAAATGCTTGCATTTATTTGATATGCTTTATTTTATTATAAATTATTGTATTAATACAATAAAGATATCAACTATGTTTTTGCATGCCTATGTTTGTGTTTTTTAAAGAAAAATATTCCTGTCCAATCATAAAAGAATTTTTAGGTGTTTTCTTCCAACATTTTTGCAGTCTGGATTTTCACATATATTCATTTAATCTATCCACAGGTATCCTTTTTTTGAGTAAATACCTAACTCAATTTCACCTTTTTCCCATAAAGATTAGTCATTAAAGCAGAAATAACATTTACTTTCCCCATTGTTGAGTAATGCTACATGCGCTGTGTATCAAGTTGCAAATTTATGGATGTATTCTGTATCTGAGTTATTTGCAGTGTTCCGTCCATCTATTTTTTATTCCTGTACAAATAACTCCCTTTGCATTTGCCACACTGTCTAAATTACTGTCATTTTCATACGTCTGGATATTTGATTCAGCAAGTTCTTACTTTGTTCTTTTCTATAATTGTCTCTAATTTTCTAGGCAATTAGTTTTATTTTTATACATATTTTTAAATCTAGGTCTATGAAAAATCCTTAGAAATCTTGATTAGAAATCAAATGGTGAAATATATGAAAGAGAGTATTAATATATCAGTGTTAGTGAGTCTTTGAATTATGATTATACCTTTTCCTTTAATTGTATTTTCCTAACATTTATTAACATTTTATAATTTTTTTATTATAAAAAAGTTGTAATTTTTTTGAAAATATTATAAAAAGTTTTCACAATTTGTTAGAGTGATGTTTAGATGTCAAGTTTTTGTTGTTGCTTTTAAAATTTGTTTTGGTAAAATTTACACATGCTCTTCTTTGCTGGTGTATATAAGTACAATAATTTCGTGTTCATTGATCATAAATCCAAAAACTTGTGGTACCATTTTTAATTGTAGAATTTTTTCTGTACGTTTCCATTATGATAACCACAACAATCATGCACAGTTTTGTTATTTTTTAAGGTTTTTTAAAACTTTTTCATTCTTTACCTATTTGTTCAAATGTTTACCCTTTGGTAATAAGCCAATTTCGTAATAAATGAGTTTCTAATATAGTTTGTTTTATAGTAACTTAAAGTATCTATTGTCTGTCAGCTAAATTCTCTCTTCCTTACCTGCTCTGCAACAATGGACCTTAAGCATTTCCTCTCTACAGTGAGCCTGATGCTTTACTTTGTCAGCTGAGGGTGCAGAAGGAACATTGCAGGCAACAGAGGACTTTTTTTGTGGTTCCATATGAATTTTACTATTTCTGTATGAAATGACTTTAAGAATTTTATAGGAATTACATTAGATATGTATGACACTTTGGGTTTTATGGACATCTTAATGAAATTCTTTCAATCCATAAATTTGAGGTATTTTTCTGTTTATTTGTGTCTTCCTCAATTTCTTTTATCAGTGCTTTACAGTTTGTAATGCACAAAACTTTCAACTCCATGGTTAAATTTATTTCCAAATATATTTTTGATTTGGATGCTGTTCTAAATGTGATAATTTTCCTGATTTTCTTTTTAGATAGTTCATTGTTAGTGTATAGAAATGCTACTAATTTATTATGTTGATTTACTATTCTGAAACTTTACTGAATCCATTTATTAATTTTAAAAGTTTGTGTGTTTGTGTGTGTGTGCGTGTGTGTGTGTGTGTGTGTAGTGTTTAGGACAATCACTTTGCATTATTCACAAAAGTCATCTCAAAATAGATGAAAGACTTAAAATGGAGACCTGGAACTACAAAACTTCTAGAAGAAAACACAGAGGAAATCTCCTTGCCATTGTTCTTCACAATGATTTTTACATATGACACCAAAAGCACCGGCAACTAAAAATAAACAAATAAGGAGAATTACATCAACCTAAAAACTTCTCCATAGCAAAGGTGATTAGGTTTGGCTATGATCCCACCCAAATCTCACCTTGAGTTTTGGTTTCCATAATCCTTACATGTCATGGGAGGGACCAAGTTGGAAGTAGTTTAATCATGGGGCTGTTATCCTCATGCTGGTCTTGTCATAGTGAGTTCTCTGGAGATCTCATGGTTTTATAAGGGGCTCTTCCCCTTTTTCTTCACACCTCTCCTAGATGCCACCATGTGAACAAGGACATGTTTGCTTCTCCTTCCACCATAATGTAAGTTTCCTGACGCCACGCCAGGCAGGTGGAACTGTGAGTCTATTAAACTTATTTTCTTTATAAATAACCCAGTCTCCTGTATGTCTTTATTAGCAGCATGAGAATGAACTAATACCTTAAACTGGTACTGCAGAGAGTGGGGTGCTGCTATAAGAATACCAAAAGTGTGAAAACAACTTTGAAACTGGGAAACAGGCAGATATTGTAACAGTTTGGAGGGCTCAGAAGACAGGAAAATGTGAGAAAGACTGGAACTTCCTAGAGACTTATTGAATGGCTTTGACCAAAATGCTGATAGTGATATGGACAATAAAGTCCAGGCTGAGGTAGCCTCAGGTGCGGCTGAGGAACTTGTTGGGAACTGGAGTATAGGTCACTCTAGCTATGAGTCTTTCGCACAGGAACTATTAGCATTTTGTCCCTCCCCAGCCATATGGAACTGTGAGTCAATTAAACCTCTTTCCTTTATAAATTACCCACTCTTGTGTATGTCTTTATTAGCAGCCTGTGCTACTTTGAACTTGAGAGAGATGATTTGGAGTATCTGGAGGAAGAAATTTCAAAATGTTAAAGCATTGATTTTGTAATGAGTTAAGACCTTGGGGGACTTTTGGGAAGGCATTGTTACGTTTTTGTAATGTGAGGACGTAAGATTTGGGAGGGACCAGAGGTGAAATGATATGATTTGGCTGTGTTCTCACCCAAATCTCTTGTTGAGTTATAGCTCCCATAATTCCTACATTTTGTGAGAAGAACCTGATGGGAGGTAATGGAATCATGGGAGTGGGCCATTCAGTGCTGTTTTATGATAGTGAATAAGTCTCACAAGATCTGATGATGTTGTAAAGGAGAGTTGCTTTGCATATCCCCTTTTGTAAGATGCTCCTCATTCACCTTCAGCGATGATTGTGAGGCCTCCCCAGCCATGTGGAACTGTGAGTCAATTAAACCTCTTTCCTTTATAAATTACCCAGTTTTGTGTAAGTCTTTATTAGCAGCACGAGAATAGACTGACCATACATATAAATATATAAAGAAATCATATATATGTAATATATATTGTATATTATATAATGCATTATATATTATATACTACATAGCATATATATAATATATAAAATATGTGGGTATTAAATATGTATATATATACAAACAATGAAACATCATTTAGCCTTTACAAAGAAGGAGATCCTGCCATTTGTGACAACCTGGATGAGCCAGAAGGGCATTATGCTAAATGAAATAAGCCAGACATAGAAAGAAAAATACTTCATGATCTCATTTATATGTGGACTCTATATAATCTGGACTCACAGAAGCAGAGAGAAAGGGTGGTTATCGGGGAAGAGAGAAATGGAAATGGGGAGGTGTTTGTCAAGGATACATGGTTGCAGTTACATAGGACAAATAAGTCTGGATATGTAAGGTACAGCGTGATGACTGCAATTAGTAATACTGTACGCTTATTTAAAATTTGCTAAGTAGTAGATTTTAGTTGCTCTCACCACACATACGCATGTGCTCACACACACGAAAACTGTGTGAGGACATGGATATGTTAATGTGCTTAACTACAGTAATCATGTCTTCATAAAACAATTGATAAGAAAAATCTCCATTCAGGGGGACGATCCAAGATGGCCGTTTAGGAACAGCTCAGGATTGCAGCTCCCAGTGAAAGCGCAGAGGGTGAGTGGACGCCACATTTTTATTGCCCACAGACTAGGAAATTCCCAGGCAGAGGAGCTCCACGGTCGCCAGCGCGGCTGTTTCGGCCGGCACCACTGCTTTGCCCCGCGCGGCTGCTTTGTCGGCGCCCCGGAGCCGCGGTTCTCCGTACAAAATACACCGGTCCGGGGGCCCTTTAGGCTGGCGATTGGAGCCACGGGAAGTCGCCCGTATGCCGGCTCAAAAAGGGGACTGAGCAGAGAACCTGGACAGTAGATTCCAGGGGAAAAAAAACAAAAAAAACGCCACAAACCTCAGTGCCGCTGTTTAAGCCAGCGCAGAGAGTGGCCGCAGGGGAAAACAAACAGACCCCGGCGCCTCTTCAACAGGCGACTGGAACACCAACTTAAAAAAGGCTCTGAGGCAGGGAGCCAGGCGATCAGGCTCGGCTGCTCCCACCAGAACAAAAGAACAGCAACCAGAAACTCTGGATTGAGAGTTTCACAGCAAGC
>NW_016107355.1:2577210-2711669 GCF_001604975.1 Cebus imitator | reverse complement strand
AAAAGAAAAGAAAAATCTCCATTCAAATTGTCTTTCTTTTTTTAGAGATGGTGTCTTGTTTTGTCACCCAGGGTGGAGTACGATGGTGTAATCTTGGCTCACTGCCACCGCAAATTCCAGGGCTCAAGTGCTCCTCCCACCTCAAGCTCCTGCGTAGCTGGGACTACACGTGTGAGCCACTACACCCGGGTAATTTTAAAATTTTTTCTAGGGGGCCTTTCACCATCTTACCCAGGCTTGTCTCAAACTCTTGACCTCAAGTGATTCTCCTGCCTCAGCCTCTCAAAGTGCTGGGATTACAGGCATGAGCCACGATGCCCAGCCACTAATTATTTCACTATGTATATGTATATCAAAATATCATGTAACACATCTGACATATATACAATATTTATTTTAACATTTAAAAACCTTAATAGAAGCATAATATTTTAAAGTTAGCATGGTTTAATTCATCTAAAATCAATAGGCCTTCATTAATAAAACTAGAATGACTACTGATAATACTGGCTAACTAAATAGCAACTAATTCTGCTAAAAGTAGGGAGTTAATGTTGTTTTTCACTTGTTGAATCCCTCAATATTACAATTTAAATTTTTTCCTCAGTTCTGAAAAAGTTGAAATAATTATTTCTTCAAGTTTTTTTACTCCATTTTGTTTGTTGCCATTTTCTGGGATTTTAGTAAGAACATATTAACCTTTCTGAATTAATTGTCCATTTTCCTATATGTTCTCAAAATGAGATCTCCATGTATGTAAGTAAGATACATCGTCATCGGCCTTAATTTGGTGCACAGAGAAGAAATTAGAAGATTGTCACTATGGATGCTCTGTAGTGTAAAATACAAGGGGCTTTACCTTAGGTCATCAAAACCTGCATTACAATTTATACTTCTGTCCCCAAAGGGGTTTCATTTTAAAAATTAAACATATGGATAAAATGCTTGACTACATGTCGCCCTGCATTTTTAGAGTCGGGGAGGAGTCCTGGACTGGTTTTCCTATGAATGACTCCTTAATTAATTGTCCTCTGTCTTGCCTCATTCTCCACAGCTCTGTGATACAGTTTCTCCTGTATCCTCAGAGAGGGGGCTGCCCTCCTCGCCCTCGCTCCCCCAGCCTCTTTCAACACGAGAAGGCTGTGCACTCTCAGCATTGCTTCTTCTCTTCACAAAACTCCCATCCACTGCTCATGACCCAAGTTTCTCCGGAATACCCTAACAATGGTGAGCTCTTACCTTGATCTTTATGACCAGTAGCTGTTGTTTTTTTTTAATTGAAAATTTGATAAACTTCTGGAAAGGGAAATAAATGAATGTGCTTATATTCCATAATGAGATGGAAGTACATATCAATGTCATGTCTTCTCCATACTGTTAAGTCCACTTGGCTAAGTATCATGGGTGGTCATGTAAAGATTTTTACTAATCAATATTACTCATTTAGAAATGAAGTTGAAATATTTAATGAAAATATGTTGATCAGTTCACTATTTTTGTATAAAGGGAGTATTCACACCGTACTGTAGTGCAGAACCATAAAAGTAGTCATGCAAGTTAAAAGTAGCCATTTTAATCTTCACTGGGAGAGCTTACCTCAATAAGTTTGCTTTCACTAAGTTCCTCTGGTTGTATATCTGAAGTCTTCTAATTGAGACCATGTGAACATTTCCAAGTTAAGCTATTTCTTCTATAAGTCAATTTATGCTTGATTTGGATTTCATTAATCACTTTTTGTTTCTCTACTGCACTTTTATTTTCGTTGGCTGATTCTCTTTCACTTATCCATTTTAATAAAAGATCTCATGCATTTATCACTGGAAGACTATGAGGCAACACAATTCCTTGCTTTGCTGTGTGTGGGTGAACTGAATAACATGTCCGGTGACCAGCCACTGACGGACTTTGATAAAATTAGTGTGATTGGCACATTTGTTACTAACCTTGTAATTTGCTGACTGAAGTGCAAACGGTGACGTTTGTGCTTGATGTAATTACTCATGGTTAATAAATAGACAATGATTGCTAAAATCTACATGTTGTTGGGGAACTGGTGGTGCATAACTAAAACATGGCAACTAAAATCTGTGTATATTAGAATGGTGCAAACTGAGTACTGCTGGTGTATAAATGAAAACAAATGTGTTTAAATTCTAAAAAGATTTTGGGGGGTCATAAAAATAAATTGGAGAAATGCAGGATAAGAAAAAATAACTAGTCTATAAACATAAAATCATAAACATTCCATATCAGTCACTTAATTATTTAGGAAATCCCAATTTGTATTTAGAGTGAGTACATGAGAACAACACAGGTTCTAGGGGGTTTTGCCTTTTTTAGCTAATGCAGAAAACAGGAAAACTCAGCTGAATTTCTTTAAGACGGGATAGAAGTATTATCGTAAACTTCTTTGTCCAGTATCGGTTACGTACTTGGTAGGATCCAGTGCAAAATAAAAATGTGGAGCCCCTTCATCAAAAAGGATTAAGAATTTCAAGACAGCTGCAGTACAGCTTTAGACCAAGTGTGGGATTCCTTTGAGAACCATGACCTGTGAAGTCTTTTGCATGTAACAATTTAAATTAGCACATTGGTAAGTATTATAGTGGCATATTTTTGTTTGCCAAGACAATCCATTTTAAATTACTTACCTTGGTGTGATTATTCATAATAAAATATTTTACTGTCAAAATTTTTTTCCAGTGTAGATTCTGAATTCCATAGTCTAAGAAAAGATGTTAATACTGGGATAATCCTAAAAAAATTAATGGCTTATAACTGTATTACTCTGTTATCACACTGCTATAAAAAACATACCCAAGACTGGGAAAATATAAAGAAAAGAGGTTTAATTGACTCACAGTTCCACATGGGTGTGGAGGCCTCAGGAAACTCACAAGCATGGCAGAAGAGCAAAGGGAAGCAAGGATTTTTTCACATGGGAGCAGGACAGAGAAGAGAGATAAAGGGGGCAAAGCCCCTTATAAAGTCATCAGATCTCGTGAGAACTCACTCACTGTCATGAGACCATTACGGGGAAAACTGCTCCCATGATTCAATCACCTCCCACCAAACCCGCCCTTGACACATTGGGGATTATGGAGATTATAATTTAAGATAAGATTTGCATAGGGATGCAGAGACAAACCATATCAATACATGGATACTAATAATGAAGGCTTTTTGAACATGGATACTAATAATGAAGGCTTATAGATATTATGCTCTTCTGTACAGAATGGTAAAGACTTCTGTTCTCTGAATGAATCTGACACATAGGAAAGACGGCTGGAAAGGAGGGGAGGGGAAGAGAGAACTGAGAGGGATGTCTCCCTGGTTAAAGCTATAGCTCACTCTTGTGAATGTGAAAAGGAGTGTCAATGATCCCTTTATGAAAAAATTATGTTTGTTTCACTTTTCTAGTCTCAATTATTTACAAAAAGCCTAAAGAAACTGAATTTATTAACAAATGACAAGGTAGCATGCACTCTCGTGTATTTTAGTACAAGAATATACATTTGAGATTCGTTATTTGTACTCAAATTTATTTTTTAGGATTGTAATCTAACATTTAATTTTAAAATATCTGCTTTTCTAAATTTTCCTGGATGATTTATCCCTGAAAAATTGTGTGGAGTGAGGCTGGGAGATGATTAAAACTGGTTTTGTTATTTCTTCATATAACCACACGATGGCAGCAAAGGATAAGAGCACATGCATCCAGCCATTGGGCAATAAAAAGCAAAAACGCAGGGATAGAGTAAGTACACAGTTACGGAAAAGTCCAAATGTAGAAAACTAATTTATATCATATAAGCCTTCAAAAGCATTAAGCTTCTTATTAAAATGTAAAAGTCTTGTTATTTCTAATTCTAATGTAGGTCAATAATGTAGCCATCAGTGGTTATTTTGTTGACTATTATCTTCTTAAGCACACATTTGGATTGTAGTTTCGGATTCTTAGTTATCTGACCATTTTCAACTTTCTCCACCTAAAAGTTTATTTCTTCCACTTGTTATCATTGTAGTCATGAACACAGACTATATGTGTATATATATACGTACACACACACACGTATATATACATACACACACACGTATATATATATATATACATGGCTTATGAATTTTATCGTCCTATTTGTGCTGTCTTCAATTACTTTTAAAACACATTTTATTTCTTTCCATAAGTTTTACACTCACATTTATGACCTAGATGTGGCTACTGCAAAGAAGGTCAGGAACTTTAAGAGCTCCTGCCAGCCGTCAACATTACAGCTGCCGAACACCATGAAGTTAGTGACAAGAATGGAGGGCTGGTATCCAACCACAGCAAACACACACACATGAAAAAGTCCACCTTTCCATCAGGGGTCAAAAAGACCTCTGGTTACTTTCTGCCTCCAAAGACTTGTAGGACTATATTAAACTGATGGAATTTAAATTCATTCAGACTATAATGGCAGTGAGAAATAGCCATGTAATTTTATCATTCCAGTCCCTAAAAAAGGGTTGGGGACAGGGAATGGTAGAAATTGATCCTCACTGTCAATAACAAGAATCCACTATTCCCTTTAAGGATATTATCAATATCCTTAAACCTTTTCTACTAATTATTAACACCCATGATTTGGTTTTCGCAAATAATAATTATAACTTTCCGTTTTTGGTTATTAAGAATAAAGCTTCTTTTAAGAAGTCAGCTCCATTCCTGAACTTTTAATACTGTGAAAATATCTAAGCAAGTAAGCAAAGACGTACACAAGTACTTTGAATTATTGTTTATAATAGTAAAATACTGAAAAATTCCAAAAATTCATTAATTCAGAATTGGTTAAACTCATGGTATAGCTATGTAATGAAAATACTTTATGGGCTTCAAAAGAATGAAGAAATTCTATATATTGCCAGTGAAAGATGGTTAAAATATATTAAGTGAACAATAAAGCTAATATAATACATTATGATTATAATTTTTGTGAAAAATTTAGCATATATATATTATAATAATCTGAAAGAATAACAATGAAAAAGCTTCTGGTAAATCAAACTATATAATTAAGAAACTTCATAGAAGGTTAGTTTGAATTACATCCTCAATGTGGATGGTTGATAAGAATAAATTGTGGTATATGTGTGCTTGTGACTATACCATAATTTATTCATAAAATTTAATATATTTTACCCATAAAAGACAGTGTTCTTTCCCACATTATTTTATATATTAAAGAATGCTTATTTTTCCACCTCAGTAATGTTAAATTCCCCTGAAAATGGAAATTTGAGTATGTAGTTTATAAATTAATACACTGTAAAAATTATTAGAAGTGGGTAAGCAATTATATCCTGGTATTAGCAGGATGTGGAATAAATCAGATGGATCAGGGGAACTGGTTTTTTAAAACCACATGTTGTCACCATTTTTAAAAGGGTGATGCCTCATTAAACTTAGTCCCAGTGCCAGTTGGACAGCAAACATTTGTTTATTTTGAGACTCTAGAGTCCTTGGTAAAGATCAGTATTATCAAATTTGATAGAATCATATTCAGAAATCATTAGAAATGCTTCGACTAGTCCCTTATCCACTAGAGGCAGTATAGTACAAATCTTGGGTTTGTATTATACTTGGGATCTCCGAAGGAAATACCAACTCCACCTCAAAGGCAATGGGTCTGTCAACATATTGCTTCTTTACACCTCCGTTTACTCATGTATTACAGATTCTTCCAGATATAAATCTTAGGAAACAGTACAATTTATAATACAATAAACGTGTTATCCTCATTTTTAAAATAGATGTATAGTAACAACCTAGGCACCAATCAGTACTTGTCAATCCAGCCATTCTATTCACAGTGCGAATCTGTGGGACATGATCATTTTACTGAAGCTATAACATGAATAAGTATATTTCAAAGTTCACAGTCATAAACACCTTAATTTGTAGACCTAGGAATGATGTTTTTAATTAATGTTGTTTTCAGTGCTAGATATTTGGGTTAGCGTATGTTCATGATGAAATATAAATCAAATAATAAATATAATAAATTTGGGGCACAAATTTTAATCCTTCAAATCATAGGATTAAATTCCTTCCAATTATAGGATAAATGCTTTTCATCATTTTTTCACTTAGATTATATTTACCAAACTACTTCTGGGCGGGTGTGTAGGAGTTGAGTGCTAAGGGAACTGCAGGAATAATTAAAGTATAATTATTTATCTTCAAGGATGAGCTCTTTGTAAAGTGAATATTAACTCCCCTTCTCAATGTCAGTAGTCTTTGCATAGTATACTACATGTTTATGTGCTTGTAGTCAATAAATTATCTAGGTGAGTGGATGAAGCACAAAGGCTCCCAATTGGTATCTTACCAGATAACTGGGAGATATTTCAAAAAAAACCTGTTGTTTAAATTGCTCTAAAATAATTTTTAAATCGTGGCCCAATCATAGAAGAATGCTTTCATAATCAATGAAAAATGAAGTGCTTACTGAAATTTTTAAAATTAGGCTTAATGTTATCTTTCTTTAAATTTCTCAAAGGAAAATAAAAACAAAAAATAAATTCTTCTCTCCCATCCCTCCAGGGGCTGGTGGAGTTCAAGGGGGTTGGGAGGGCAGTGTGGAAAGGTGCAATCGGCAGGGCAAGAAATCAAGATCAGCTCACAATGGTTTGTCCAGTGAAAAGGGAAATCATTAGATTCTCTTTACTGAAAAGTCAAAGCTCTAGGGCTTTAAGCACAACTAGACTCAATTATTAAATCATGTATCCAATCTATACCTTTTCAACTTTTAACATTGTTTTCCCCTATGGGCTTCAAGACATAATTTCCCCAGTGTTACGATTTGCTTTGTCTCCATAAATGTAAAATTATTTTTACTTTCCCTGCCTGGTTTTCCTGGGTTTGGCTTGAATCATCACCTCTCTGTGAACCAACTCCTGTAATTCTAACTATCTCCACTGGATCACATAACAAGATTTAGAATTAGAAGGTGAAAACAAAGCCACTGAAATCATACTGCATGAATGTGAGAAGTAGTTGGTTCTTCATATGAAAATAAGCACTTGCATTTCCCAATAGAAGGGAAAAGCATTGTTGATTAGGTAAAAAGAAGTGTGAGGAAGAGCTGATTTTCATATTAGAAACCTAATTTATGTATTTTCCCAAGTATCAGGGAAGGGAGGGTGGATTGTAATCACCTGCATATGTATGATTTTATACTTTGACCATGTGGTTAGACAATCATCAGCTACAAGTGATTCTTAAATAATGACAACATGAACATAATTGTCATCATAATGCTACATTATATCCACAGGCCTTGGAACAAAGAAGAGTTATTGACTATATTTGAAAGAACAGTGCTTAGTCTACCCAAAATATTGCATGTATAAATGACTTGTGTTTTCCACCATGACGTGGAAGGCAGGTGGAAAACTTTGACACTATGACTGAATATGCTTTTACTTAAGGAGTGGTGAATTTTATTCCTCTTCCTTGAGGGCAGAGTGTCTACTTATTCGAAATTCTTCTTCATGAGAGAATCACCTGTTCTCTTCCATTTATTTATTTATTCCATCTTTTATTTATGTAAGTTTTAACTTATGAATATTTATTTTCTATTTTGGTGTATAATCCAATACTACTTTATTTTTATTTTTTTGCTCAAATTTTCACAGGTTTGGCATTAGAGGTCTTCCAGTGCATCCTGTGTCCCTTTGACATACTCTTATCATTGTATGTGTGTGTATGTGCATGTGTGTTTTTGTGCTTTGGGTACCTAACTATCCTCTGATGCTACAAGGTGTTCCAGTGAAGGAGTAAAATTATTGGAAATGGTGTTAGAATCCAAGATCTGGACAATAGGTGTGCTCATCGCTACTGGGTGACATTGTTTCCAGAGATGCTCATTTAACAGAGCAGGAAATACAGATATATATTATCCTGTGACTACACATATATATGGCCATTTTATTTATATTAAATTAAATATGAGGTTGTTTTTATGCCTTCAACTCTAATCCTTCATTGGAAATCATATGACCATAAGTGTGTGAATCTCTTTCTGGTCTGTCTAGTTTGTTCCACAGATCTCTTCATCTATTCTATGTCAATAACACATTGCCTTGATTACTGTCTCTCGATAAAAAGTCTCTATATCAGGCATTAAAAATGTTCCAACTGTGCTCTACTTCTTGACTGTGTTGGTTATTCTAAGCCTTTTGTCCTTCAATGAAAAATTTAGAATCAGTCTGTGAATATCTACAAATTTCCTCCTTGGATTTCGATTAGAATTTTCTTGAATCTATGCATCAATTGGGACAAATTGACAACAAGTTTGAGTCTTCCAGTTCATGACAACAAACATCTTTCCATTTATTTAGATGTTCTTTTTACTTTTATTACATTTCTGTAGTTTTCTACTTACTAATCTTACGTGTTTTCTTAGATTTATGGCGATGTATTTCATATTTTGGTGATGTTGCTCATCTTATATTATTTTAATTTTAAATTCCACTTGCTTATTGCTGGTATACAGGGAAGCAATTGACTTCTGCATAGTATTTTTGCATCCTTTAACCTTGTGATAGTTGCTTATTAGTTTTCCATGTGCAATGTTGAAGATAGCAGTTACAGGATTTGCTGATGGATTGATTATTTTAAGACAAAGAAAATTCAAAGCTTTTGGCTTGGATAAATGCAGTGGTGCTTATTATAATGGAAAAGAAAACCAGAGTGGGAGGCTTAGGAAGTATAATTTCAGAAGTCCAATACTGAGATACCAAATATTCAAGTGGAGATGTCAAGAAGCCTGGAGCTTATGAAAGAAATTTTGTTTAGAGACAGGCATTTGTATTGATTAGCATATGTGAATACATATATATATATATATATATATTTAAAAACTATATACATACAATATATGCATATGTATATATAATATATACATATAAAGTGTATCCCATAGTTAATAATAGGTGCTATGTTATATATAGAAAGAATACTATACTATATTGTATGCATATAAAAGCATATACAGAGACAGCATATATATATATATATATATATGTGTGTGTGTGTATGTGTGTGTGTGTGCGTGTGTGTGTGTATACAGTGATTGAATGAGAAAACTTAGGTAATAAGAGAAGTTAGAAAACAACTATGTCATGGATTGAGGTCTGAAACGTGTAAAAGTTTAAAAGTCTAGAAGAGGAGGAGAAATTATGAGAGAAGCTGAAATGGGTTTCCAAATATGCAGATCCAGAATAAAAAGAGTAAAGGAACTCAAAAATCAAGTGAAAAGAGTGTTTCAATAAAAAGCAATGACTAACTACATCTAGTATGGCTCATAAGACATTTATGCTCAAGAAATGACCACTGAATTTGGCAATATTGGCTACCTTAACAAGAACTATTTTACTGGAGCAATGGGGTGGAGGGGCAAGACTGAAGAGCCTTCAAGGAAAAGATTAAAAGGTACAAAAAGGATGCACTCTGCATTGACAACTCATTAAGAAACTGTTGTTGTAAAGAGAATCAGAGACATGTAGGGTAGATGCATTGTGCCTAAAGAAGGATGATATTTTGACATACGTGCATTGATAGAAATAATCTAGTGATTTGACGACACATGAGAGAAAGACACTTAAGATACTTTTTGCAAAATTGAGAAGGAATTGGATGGCACATGACTAAAGGTGATTTGCAATGAGGGGAACATCACATAAGTTCATATAATAGCAAAAATGGTAAAACATACAGGTAGAGGCTCCATACAATAGATAGAGATTCTTTATGGTCTATGTGAATAATAAATATTAAATACAAATTTAAATTATTTCATACATATAGATGTGATGTCGCTAACCCCTAAAAACATAAAAGAAAATCTAAATTCTATTTTATGCTGACAATATAATTACACAACAGTGCCTCTGCTTTCTTGCATGTGTGACTTCATGACCACAATGAATTATGTAAACATTTAGAAATAAGCCACCTATAATGAAATACAACTGCCATCAGGTCATAGTTAAACATAATTGATTTAAAAAAAATAGCTCTAGGCCAGGCGAGGTGGCTCAAGCCTGTAATCCCAGCACTTTGGGAGGCTGAGGCGGGTGGATCACGAGGTCAAGAGATCGAGACCATCCTGGTCAACATGGTGAAACCCCGTCTCTACTAAAAATACAAAAAATTAGCTGGGCATGGTGGCGCGTGCCTGTAATCCCAGCTACTCAGGAGGCTGAGGCAGGAGAATTGCCTGAACCCAGGAGGCGCAGGTTGCGGTGAGCCGAGATCGCGCCATTGCACTCCAGCCTGGGTAACATGAGTGAAACTCCGTCTCAAAAAAAAAAAACAAAAATTAGCCAGGCATGGCAGCGTGCGCCTGTAGTCCCAGCTACTCAGGAGCCTGAGGCAGAAGAATTGCTTGAAACTAGGAGGCAGAGTCTGCAGTGAGTGGAGATCGCACCACTGCATTACAGCCTGGGAGACAGAGCAAGCCTCTGATTCAAAAAAAAAAAAAAAGTCTAAAAGAACACATATGCATTTGTTAACATACACAAGTAGAGAGAAAGGGAACTGTCCTCAGCTAATAAAATATTAGATATATTTACCCTCACAATGGTCAAGAAAATGAGAATAAAAAATGTAAAAACGAATTAATGAGCAAAATGTAATTCACACATTCAAGGCTTATTAAATGATTATTTAATACCACTGGTTTTTTGAAGAATTCTATTTAGTAATAAATATCCAAAGTGTTAGATATGATTTTAATTAAATTAGTAGGAAGCAAATTAGTGCAAAGGGTCTTGTCAAGTTTGTTAAGAGTGGCAATAGAATCTCATCAAATTGTGAGCTATTATTATTTATAGATAGCAGGATGAGTGACAATTTTTTTCTCATTTTCTGAATTTTTCAGGTTTTTATAAAATGGGCATATTTTAATGATCAATAAATTCAGTAAATAAACATGAATACTTGAGGAATTTTCATCATTACAATGGTGATATAATACAAATCAGAATCTGAATCTCTGATAAGAGAATAATCTATGAAGGTTTGAACACTCCCTGGTCTGTAGTATACCATAACAATTATTTAACAAGAGAGAAATGCTCAAAGTGTAATTCTAAGAAGTGAAAGTATGCCCTACATATATTACTATGTACCCATTCATGTTTATTTGTACTGAAGAGAGAGAAAGAGCAAGAAAAAGTTGGGGGATTGTGCTTAAAGAAGACAGTGGCCCTGTCTTATACTCTCTGTAGGCTCACAGCTTAAGTCCATGTCTGGCACAAAGTAGATGCCCAATAATTAAATGTGGAAAGAATGCATGCATGTGAGATTAATACATCAAGGCTCAGAGTAACATACTAAATATTATACATACTAAGGTTGATTTTGGGTAATACAATTGCAGGAGTTTTTTAATGTTAAAATTCTTCACATATCTGTATTATTGAATGCTCCTATAATAAGAACGCATTTATTACTGTGATCCAACGTACCTCAAAGAGAGTATCAAACATATGTCAAAGTAACCTTAGGCATGTTTTTAAAAAATGGATTAAAAAAGACTTTCATTCTTATCAAAAAATATTGTAATTTTTTGGAAATCACAGAGAAATGGCTGCTTTGATTAAAATTAAACTTAAAATATCTCCAGTTCTGTAGCAACTTTTTGTACAATGCTACTATAAAAAAGTATCTGCTGATGGTTAATTATTGTTAGAGTTGAAATTAGGATTCCAGCTAACAACTCTTTAGAGAAACCTTAGTATAACAGAAAAGAGGCACCAGATGTTCAGATGGCTGCAATTTTGTGGTCAGGTTCGTAATATAAGTCTCAATGAGGAAGCAGCATAATATAGAAGAAAAGTACATTGGGCAAAAACTCATAAAAATGAACTCATAATTAGTCTCCATCACTTAATAATTATGAGTTTGCTTCATCCTTAACTGTTGCAAGCTTCAATTGCTTCAACTATATAATAGAGATCATAATAACTGGCTTACTTGCTCATTTCAAATAGAGTTTAGTATATTTGTCAGGTTTCAAAGCATCTCTTTTGTGCACGTTTCTTTTTTGCAGCAAATGAGTCTCTTATTTTCCCTCCCCTCCCTGTCAAATCATATGCCTTCAAAAATATTTTTTTCAATAAAAAAGTATTAATCATGTCGGGGCAAGTGACCAACTTTTATTGACAAAGCAGCCACAAGACAATTATTATGGGAAATGTTTCTATACATTGTTTTACTTAAAATACAGGTTTCATTGCATTTTCAATAGCACCAAGTAAAAATGTGGTTTTCTTCACATTGTTTACATAATTCTACTTTAAAGCTGCTATAGCTAAAAATAGTGCAAGATTATAGATCTTGCTATTTCCACAGGGCCAGAGTAGGAGGCTCCTGTAGGCTGTAGAATCTGCAGCTTCTGAGTCAGCCACCCCTTCAGCCAAAGTTTCCTCTGGATGTTAGGCAAAGTGCCCACGTTTCTCAAAGAGACTCCCAAAGTATTTCCCCAGGTCACTTCTGCAAACTCTCTTTCCTTCGGATCCTCCACCATCCCATCATTACAGAAAAGCCTGAACTTTCCTGAGTTCACCTGTATCCCTCTTCATCTTCCCTTCTATTGGCCCTTTGTAAATATATCATTAACATCAGTAAACTTCTTATATTCGTATCTTGTCTGAAGGATTTCTTCTCCTTTCTGACTGTAACCGAAGCAAGATTACTCACTGAGAGCTTTGGTTTGCTGTCATCTCCATTGTTTTCTTGCCACTGTCTTGCTGGAATCCTGCAAATTAGCAAGTGCACACATATAACCCTGATCCCTGCAAGACTAATATTTCTTTGCCTTCTTTCAAAAACTACTGTTCTAATTTTTGAAAAGAAACCCTACCTCCTATACCAAATTCTTTTTAGCATTTAGTCCTATGTGTCTTCCCTTTTATATATGAATTCCTCGGCAGTATTGTCCATATATACTGTATGACTTTCCCTGCTACTTGCATTACACACCAACATGACTATCACTAATATCAATACTTCTTCTTAAGGCTGCAAAGCCTTATATCTCTATACATCCAACTGATATATTAAATTGCTATATGTACTTGATTGCTCAGAGGGATTCAATACCAATAACTATGCTCAACGTTTTGAAATTCTCCAGTCCTTTCTTTGTCAATGTCCCCATGGACTCCTGATTTTCCTGCAACATCCTTTATCTGCTTATTTTGCTTGCCAGCTAATTTCTCAACATTGATTATGTGTTGAATTTATTCATGACCCAACAGATATTTCTCCTTTTCTCTTCTATACACCCTTCCCCTAGGATCTCATTTGTGCTCATGACTGTAGTTCTCCATAGAAGATTCTCAAATATGTATTTCTGATTCATAAATAATAATAAAGTCTTCCACCTTTGGAAGATAAAATCAAGTAATATATGAAAGACTAGGAGATAGAGGCAGGTTATTGGGGAAGGGCTCTCTGAGAAGTTGACATTTGAGTTGACACTGGAATCATGGAAAAGGCTGTGGTGAGTGAGGATCCATGAGAAGGAGGCCCCCAACGGAGAGGGCATCAGCTGCAAATCAGCATGGAGGGTGCAGAGTGAGATTAGAAGGAGAAGCAGAGACCAAACATCGCAGAGCTTTGAAAGCCACAGAAAGAGTTTTGATTATCTACATGTGACGAGAAGACATTAGAGAACACTAAGCAGGAGAGAGACAAGATTTCACTTAGGCCTTAAATAAATCAACTGGGCTGCTGTGCAGAATAGGTGGATAAGTTCAAGAGAGAATGCAGCAAGGTCAGTTCACAGGCTTACACGGAGCTCAGGTTAAGCCATAAGGGTGGCATGAGCAAGGGATGTAGTGAAGAAAAAGATGAGATTTATCATTTTCTTTTATATATATACATGATATATATTTCATACATATGTATTTCAGGGAAGTTCACAAATCTTTGTTGAATTAGATATTGTATATGGGTTGTCAGGAGGAAAAGAAAATCAAGAATATCTTCTATAGTTTTGGCTTGAAAAAAAAAAGGAGATGGCCGGGCGCAGTGGCTCACGCCTGTAATCCCAGGACTTTGGGTGGCCGAGGCAGGTAGATCACAAGGTCAAGAGATCGAGACCATGCTGGCCAACATGGTGAAACCCCGTCTCTACTAAAAAAATACAAAAATTAGCTGGGCGTGATGGCACACGCCTGTAGTCCCTGCTACTCTGGAGACTCAGGCAGGAGAATTGCTTGAACCCGGGAGGTGGAGGTTGCAGTGAGCCGAGATCGCGCCACTGCAGTCCAGCCTGGCGCCTGGCCACAGAGCAAGACTCTGTCTCAAAAAACAAAACAACAACAAAAAAGAAGATGTTGGTGCTCCATAATAGAATGGGAAAGGTTTTAAGGTGTGAGCGGGGGAGGGAAATCAGTAGCTTTATTCTTTTCTATATTATATTAAAAGGTTATAATATATCTGAGTGAATAAGTCATAAAGGCAGTTGGATATGTGAGTCTGAAGCTCAGAAATAATGCCTAGGTTGGGATAATGTTAGATATTATTATATAGTAACAAGTATGATGATAATATTTTAATCCAATGGCAAAATGTGATCACATAGGAGAACTGAAGTGAAAAGAAAGTAAAGAGGTGAAGGATAGCACCCCAGGGTTTGCCAGTGTTTAGAGTTCTTACAAAGAAGTGTAGGAGGCAAGGAAGACAAAAGAGGGAGGTATAAGTAAAACCTAATGCGCTAGAGGTTTTGGAAGCACAGGAAAGAAGTCGTATTCAAGGAGGTTGTAGTAATCTGTGTTGAATGTCGTTGAAGTTTATTAGATGAAGACAGAGATTTGATCATTGGCTTACATTGGTTAGAACTCTGTTAAGGATGAAAGCCAAATTAAAACTGGTTGAGGAAAAACCTGGAAATTCGGGAAGAGAGACAGCAATAGACAAAGGTGATTTTTTTTCTGGGAGTTTTAGTCTTATGGGAAGGAGAGAAATATATAGGGAGTAGCTGAAAAAGGAACGTGGGCTCCAAGATATTCATGTCAAAATATGTTTGTATGTTGATTAGAGTGCTTCAAAAGAGATAAGACAAATTTGATGCAGAAGACAGAATGCAAGGTAGAAGTCTTAGGAATGTGATAGTAAGCAAAGCCTAATTCACAATTAAATTGGCCCTAGAGAAAGGAGAGAAATATTTCATTGCCCTGTCAATCCCTACAGGGACTATCTTATTACAGATGCAGGTAGGTTGGTGGAGTTGGTGGTAGAAGGATGATTTTTTTTTTCACTGATCTTACTTACTTTTTAGTGAAATGTGAAAACGGCAACACTTCAAATTGAGACATGCGAGGAATTTTAGGAAACTTGAGGAAAGAGGATATGGTGTAAAAAAGCCATTTTATAAAAAGAGAAAATGTATTTACCAAGAAAGTAAAGTACTCTATCTTTACTGAGTATTCATTTTTAATTTTTGTTCATGAAGTTTAAACAAGTCCGGTGAGCCTGTTGTGTGGTGTGTTTCTTTCGAAACTCAGCTGCTTCAGTTGCTTTATCATGTAGATAGATAGTTGGATTTGGCCCAAGACCTGACAGGTATGAATAACAGAAAGAAAGAAGAATAAGAGAGTTAAGAGAATTTTCCATGATATTATTATAGTGCAGGACCATTAAATCTCAGTTGGGTGACAAATATGAAGTCATAAAAAGGATATAGATTATGAAATATAGTAAAAAAAAATATAGTAAGTTCACTGAATTGGAGGTCTTACTGAGGTCAAATAATTTTAGAGTGGGATCACAAGAACAGGAAGAGATGATAAATTACAAGGGTTGGGGTCAAGGTCATGGCAAGGTCTAGAGTGTGCACATTTGAGTACACAGCTGTAGTGGCTTTTCTTTGTGGTGGTAGAGAGCAAAGAAGGCAGGGAGCAGTGTTGTATCATCAGCATGGCAAGAGCATCAAAGCCAGCCTTATTAATTTCGCTCTTTTCCTCCAACGTTTAACCCTAATCATCCATGAAGAATGAGTGTTTGGCAGGCAAACCTGAATATGCCCACACCCTCGGCTTAAAACTCTCAATGTCTCTCATTGTTCTTGGATAAAGGGCACAGTTCTTAAAATGGCCTCTAACACCGAGTATTGCCAGGCCTTGGCTGACGCATCCTGCCAGTTTCCTCTAACCTAAGTGCCTCTTCCTGACGTTGCTCCAGGCCTTGGGACCTTCTTTCTGTCCCTCAAATGTGTGCTGTGCTTTTTGCCTGTGGTCTGGTATTCCCACTCCTCAGTGAATCAGCTCTCCTGATGCCTTTGCTTGTCAGCTCAGCCAGCACTTCCTTGGAAAAGCCTTCCCTGGCCTTTTAAACTACCACAAACCTGATCCCCATGCCTCCAGAGTTCAGAAATGCAAAATAAAAAATAAAGATTATGACCCACACTTTGCAAATGTAATATATCAAAAATGTATTGTGAGGATATGGGAAAATATGCCCTGTGTTCTTTACATTTCCTCTTCCTCATTATAGCTCATGTCCATTGCTGATTAAAGCACATGTCAGCTATGTTGTGAGTTTTATACACTATTAAATGTTTAAAAAAGATATAAAATACATATACACTATGAAACAAATTTTGTAATAATACATTACTAATAAAAGCATAATTCTGGTATATATTGCTGGAAAGTGAATAAATATATACCTAAAAGAATAATAACCACTATTATAACTGCATGTTTCAGTCAGTGGTAATGTAACACATACTCAGAAAATATGTACTTTAAATACAATGCTATATTAAAGCAATACAATTCATTCTTAGAATAATTTCAAAGTTCACCAAAATGCTAAAGTAAAGATCACTGTAGATTATGTTTGGATGGAGAAACTTCAAATTAGTTTCTAGAAAATGAATTTTATGCGTTGAGTAGAATTAGAGACCAGACTCTCACTAAAAGCCTAGACCTATTTTCTGGAAATTTCCGTCGACTGCAACTAATGCAGCCACTTACTCTAATGCTATGTTTAGTTGTACTCTGCCACCACTGGGTTGTTTTTATCTGGAATATCATGTGTGCTTGCCCTCTCACAGCTGGGCTATTCCAGGAAATTGTCTGTCAGGCTTCTGAACATCCACTGTTCTGGGGGTAATCTGGCTTTTTCCTATATTATTAGGTGAATTTGGCAAAGAGATTCGTGCCTGAAGAAAAAAACTCAATGAGATTTTAAATAAAATATCAAACCATTTTTATCTATGAAATAAAGAAGAGGCAGATAGAATTAAACTCTGATTATAGACATTGTCATATAAAGAAACATGCAAATTTTAAAAACTGGAATAAATGAGCATTTTGTATTTTTATTTTTACCTAGAAGAATTGATAAAAGTATAATCATTTTTTAAATGAGCAAAAAAAAAAAAAAAACCACTAATAAAAGTCAGGAACAAAACAAACATACCTGACTTTTCTCAATGTGTTCTATTTTAGATCCTAGGCAACAAGTTATTTATGTTTTTAGACTTGAATGTAGTGATGGAAGAGGAAGGACCATAATATATAAGAGAAAGCTCTTGGGACATATCATTAATCACCTTGGCGTCAGATTCTTACCAGTAGTGTAATCTCAGATACATTATTTCCCATATCTAAATCTCTGTTTTCCATACCTATAAGATGAAGATAACTAACATTTTTGCTCCATGTGCTTCTTAAGATTGAGTCTGTGATAAAATTTTTTCATGTATATAGCAATTCTTTATAAATTACAAGGCAAATTCTAAGTATATTATCACTGTGTTACTTATGAGTTTGGAATGGGATTCTCTAACTCTCTGCAAATTCTGATGACAAAAATGTATGAATATCATTACGCCTTATTCACTGCCTTGTGGAAGAGGTAAAGGAATGCACACAGGACATACTATACTAGCGGATGTTTCTTTAGAATTGTCATTGATGGCAATTTTGATTCCAAGTGGCTACTCCACCACTGTGCTATGAACGCAAGAACTGAAGCCTGCACAATGAAGCCCCAGCCTTTAAGGTGAATCTTATCTTGTTAGGGTAAGATAGAAAAATAATGATATTAAAAGTGTATTTGCAAAAGACAGAACATGAAAGATCTTTAATGTCAATCTCTTATGGGAAGTATCACACTTTTCTTCTTTATAAAAGAATTGGGTTTTTATTATATCTCCCCATGTGAAAATATGGAGAAATCTGGTAAACCAGTGTCAAAATTCGATGAATCTATTAGCCATCACCTTTAGCTGTGGACTTTAGCCATCTTTGGCTATTTGCCACATTCAGTGAAGGAATCTTTCAGGAAATCGCTTTAGCAGGACTGTGAAGAGACTTAGGAATAGTTTAAGGAATCAAGCTCTTGGATTGGTCAAGAAGCATCTAAACAAAAGGGTCTGGGAGGTAGGTCTTTACTTACTAGAGATAGAATAACAGAAAAAAATAAGCAAAATAAAAATTTTTAAAAACAGTAGAGAGAAGAAAAAATGGGCAGTGAATATCTGTCCCAAAAGAAAGTGTCAAATTCAAATCATCCTCCAGCGTTATGCACTTTCCTCCTATCCTGTCTCCCACAAGAATGAAATGGACACAGAGTTGCATTTTAAGTGGGAGAGCACGATTGCCTTATCTCAGTGGGTTGTAAACGAGCTTCATATAGATGTAGTGAAATGTATTATTAATCCCCAAAGATAGAATTGCCTTGTATATAATGCAGTGATGATAGCATAGAAATGAAAATATTCAAAACTCTCATTTCACGCTCAGGTGATGCAAGTAACCATGGTAACGTTTCCTAACAGCCTTAATTTAAAAAGCAGATTCCAAAGATAAAATTCCAAATGGGCTCCAGAAAGGAAATGGATTAATCGAGGTCCACATAAATTTAATTTAAATAAGTGCTTTACACAAAAATGGAGACTCTTCATTCAAATTATAATGTATTTAGCTTTGTATTCAACTTTGACAATGATTTCTTTTCTTTCAAATGTGTTTATTCGCAATGATTCTTAGGTAGCAATCAAAAGCTTTCTATTGCTTTCCCAGTCACTACAATGTTTGGAATGATGCTATGCCAATGTTACAAAGAGCAATATATTAAAAACAGAAGCAGCAACCAAATTCACAACAGTTTTGATATGAGAATTTTTGTAAACCTAATAGCTAGCTAACACAGCCATTACTGTCCAATTCCCTATCTTCACAAAGAGATACGCTTTACAGCTATGCATTTACAAGAAGGACATTTCAACAAATACATACCTATTACTTCTATGTAGACATTTGTCTCCACATTCTTATAGGTTCTCTCACCTTATTGAGCTGGACTCGTGCATCATACATAAGCTAATTCTGACTTTTTAGAAAGAGGTTAGATTTCAGCCATACATAAACCTGTTCCTCCATGTTTTCTTACTTCTTTCTGTTCTTGTTCCTACTTGTCTTTGCAAGGCCTAGGGCACATTCTTAGCTGAATCTTATTATGGTTCCACAATCAGAAAAGGACAATCAAAGGAGAGAGAGAATTTTCCCAAGCAGGTTTAATTTTAATTCTTTTTCAGACTTTCAACCACTACTCGTGACCACGTCCTATCACTGATGAGTCTCTATCTATTAAATCTTTGTATATTATATCTGTGTTCTCTTTTCTAGAAGATAGAAGTGGCAGGAAGCATCCTTGAAATTCTCTTGACAGTGATGACATATTACTAAATAGATGGATGATTAGACCTGTAAACTAATATTTGCAGTGAGGTTTTATTTTCATTCCTTGTGTAGATTAATAGTATCTTTCAGTCAGGCACTAGGCATATTTTTTAAAACTAAATATGAAAAACATGATACTACATTTTCCAAAGCATAACATGAGTGTTTGTTAAAAAATTAATAATAAAGAAATGGGTGGGAAAAAAATGACAGGTTTGATAAAGTTCTTCAGAATCTCTCAGGTCTGTATTTGATGAATCAAGATTGGAGAAAAAAAATTCTGAAATGTCTTCCTCCTTGTCTCACACACATTGGCCAAAACTTCCTGATATCAATTCAAGCAGTAAATCTGAGCAGGAGTGTCAATGACACGACTACTTTCAGAACTTAATAGAAATGACCTTGCATAGACAACTCATCTAAATCTTTGAGAAAAACTGATTAAGTTCATTTCACTTAATGTCAATGAGTATTTGGCATTCTCTTGCTTTAATCAATCCCTTAATTCAAAAGCAGCTATCAAAATTACTGTGATTTATTTTCAAATTTCTCAAAATTTGAAAGTCTGCATTCAAACCTTCAAAACAATACTTTATAAATAAAACAACAAAATATTTAAATACGAATATTTCATGTAACTAGGCCTATGTTATCACAGCACTATACTCAGACATTCAAAGTCCATTATTCAAATATATTAGGAGCTTGTAGAATAATTTTTACATTTTTGTGTGGCTTATGTATTTTTTATAGTACAGTGACATCTAAGTGTATTATCATTCTCTAAAACTCTTTTACATGATTACACATTTTCAAGTTAACTAAAAAAAAAAATTCATAAAACACCGATTTGTCATGGAACCTGGTGGGTATTTTAGCACCAAAAATATATCATTCTTTCTAGTTTACAAAATGTGTGGTCTCTAACCCATGTTTAATTTAGTTAAAAAAAATCTGAAGTATGTATATTACATTTTTTTGTGTGTCGTATACAAATTTTTATAACATGTTTTAGTTCACATCTATTATGCATAAAAGTTCAAGAAGTCCTGGAATTTTCTGAGAGTAGGCCATCCAGAATTTAAGACATTTGCAAATTTGTACTAGAAGTATAATTACAAGCCTTCTATTTTTGTCAGTGTTTTGACATTTCTAGCGGTTATCTTGCTATGTGCCGCATGTGTAATAAAGGGTTTTTTTCGTCATTTTTTTTCAGTTAGGCTATCATAGCTAAAAATTTAAATAAGAGTGTTAGCAGAGCTTTTACTTAGATACCCAAGTTATTCCAAGAAATAGGCCACTTGATGATGATAGTCCAACTATCACTCAGATGATGTGAAAGGACTTCAACCTGAGTGTATTATTGTCTAGGAGAATAACGCTTGCCCAAGGTTCAAACTGAACAGTAAGAAAAGGCACAAGAAAAGGTTAAATTTCAGTTTAAGTGGTCATTTTTAAGGCTGATAACCATTACTCCATAATTTTTCCAAACCTTTATTATTTGCACCAAAATTAAGAAGCTATGATTGGTAAACACAGATTAGTTAGGGAAATATGTGTAATATTTGAGCATAAAATCCTTATACTGATGTAACCACCAAATTCTATAAATGGTAGGCCCTGTCACGGGTTTGCTTCCCCAAAAAGTAATGGAGCTGGCTTAGTCTTCTTGGAGGCAATTTCCAAATATCACTTGACATAGTCTAATCCCCAGAGTGATAAAATCATCCAGAGTGATTTTATAGGAATTCTGTTGTTTAATTCTATTTATGGGCTTATGTGGCCTAGGTACAGTTATTTTAAAATGCAAAATGAAAGATGCACTTTCTAAAAGAAAATGAAATTAATGACTGCTTGAGGTTGGCCAGGATCTACCATAGTCTAACTAATCCACATAGTGACTTTGGTAGAAAAAAAAAATGCCCCTTAACAGTAAAATGCAGACCAGTAGGCCCAGAGGAGGGCCAGTGGGACCAGGTTTGGATTTCTGGGGCCCTAGCATGTTCTCTCTGTGGTAGGTACAATTTGCATCATCTCAGACTTTCTTTATAGGCAATCTGGGGTTTGTAACAGCCATCTCCCAGACTATCATCTCCCAGTTATGGGGGAAAAGGGAGACTTCTTTACTCTTCTCAGGGATTGTACTAGATGCTTAACCTGAAGAAAACGAAAGAGTGCACAGATGTGTGAAAACAGACAGGCCCGATTAGGATGTATGGGATGGAAATGGAAATAGTGTAGGGTATCGGGAAAAAAAAAACAAGGTAAGTGGGTTTTCTTTGTTGACCTCAACAAGGGACACACTGGAGAAGAAAAGGGGGAAAAGCATTCCCTGACGAGAATAGAACTGACAGCAATAGCCACACATGGAGGACCAGGTAGTGAAGTATGTAGATCTACAAGGAGAAACAAGAAGTATTATCACTGCTTCACGTGGACCCCAGGAGGCCTTATGGGATTACAGTGGAAAACGGAATGTACCAAAGCTCCCAAATTTTGCACTAAAGGATTTGGCCCACGTTCCATAGATACAGCTGTTGGGGAAGAATAGAAAAATATATATTTTTTATTATTTTATAGTTCTATAATGTTAGGAAATGATAATCTAATAAATAACATTTACACTCTAATTCCTGCTACTGTTGGGAACATGATGATATTAATTTGGAATCAGTTTATTCCTGATGCATCTATTGAACAGTAAGAAAAGACACAAGAACAAGTTTGAATTTCAATTTAAGTGGTTGTTTTTCATGCAATTATAGCAGCTTAAACATTCAATTATTTCCATTTGTCCATGACCACAGATTATCTATGTATATGTCTGTATATCTAGAGACTAAGGGTATTATTCGATTCTGCTCAAGTTTGGGGTAATGGCTTTTATAGCTATTAGAATTCATGGATCTCCTTCACAAAATAACTAAGTTTAAAACACATGCATTCTTTTTTTGTAAAAGCATATTTCTCTTTGTCCTTATTTGTCATTTCAGTATTTTTATATATCCTCGAGTTAGTTAATTATGTCCAAGGCCTTTAATTCCCAGAAGAAATTGTGTTATTTGATATGCATTCTGTTGCAAATCCCTGAATAGACTCTATAGTCTAAGTATGTATAGTAAAAGATAATGCTTCAGGCCTTGTATTTTTTCCTTTTTGGCATAAAAATTTTTACCTGAACACCCAGTCCTACTCATAACTTCAAATGACTTCCTTGAGACAGAATTCCTTTAAGGAAACTTTAGACAGTCATTTCCATTTTAATAGACAGATAAAATGTGTAGCCTTCAATCTCTGGAGTCATCAGCTTGAATGAAAGTCATTCAATTATCTCAACTTTTTGAGAAGTTTTTCAGCTATGGAAAAATAGCGCTGTTTCTTTCAACGACTTGAAATTCCAGGAGCTAATTATGCTTCAGGTAAATGTGACATCTTCCAAGGTATGCACAAAGTCACCTGGCTTCATGACTGTGGTGTCTGTGATGACATGGGTAAGTAGAAGTAAAGTTATTAAAATATAGTTGAGTGAGCTATCTTTGCTTTAGTGAAAACATTTAATTTAATTTTAATTTTCTATTCATTCCTTAGCTCTCTAAACCTCCCTGGAATACTGTCACCACAGCACTTGCTGTCTCTCTGTCTAGAATTCCCTGTCCCAAATAGACACCTGGATTACTGCCTCACTCACCTTAGACTTTCAGACAAACAGTCACTCTCAATGAGTTTTTCATGAGCACTCTAATAAAAAGTCAGTTTTGTTTCACAACTCTCTTCTTCTTTTTTTTTTTCTGCTTTAATTTTCTACATGGCAATTCTTACCACGTAACGCACGATGTGTCCTATTTTTTATTAGTCTTTCATTTAAAATGTAGGCTGCCTAAAGACATCCTATGGAATATAAAAACATACATTGTTGTACTTAGCTGCAAAATATCACTGGAGATATTATCATATCTCTCAGCAAAACAATCTATATCTCCTAGCTAACCTTGTTGATGGGAATGTGCATGTTTACTAGCCAACTTGGATACTCAAATTATCATCAAATCTCTCTAGAACCGGACAGGATCAACTTTGCCTTTTATTTTCAACAACATCTTGCCCAGAGTACAGATTCAAGACTGGAACTGGAACAACCAATATGTAGACGTTCAGTGATAAGTCAAAGTTCAAGCCATATGCTAACACTGAGCAGAAAGATAAAGTCTAAATCCGTCACTGATGGCAGTGGCACTAGACTTCATACCTCTAGACTCCCTCGCTTTGTGAGAAAAACAGCCCCTCACGTGATGAAACCGCTGTTATTTGGGTGCTCTATCAGGCAGTCAAATACAAACCCCAAAGGATGTAATGGATTCTTCCTGAATTCCAGTGATCCTCCGCCTGAGAATTATGCTCTAGAACTGTAAACTGTGCTGCAAACATTTAAGCAAAGGGTTTACATTAAAAACTTACTTCAGGGTGGATTATATGTTCTGATCAATATTTTTAACAGTGGCGATTGTAGGAAACTTGCATAACGTGGTGGGAAAAATAAGAGACAGGAATTAGAATTCCAACATTTTACACACGATTCACTATAGAGTAGCCCTGAACTACAAGGATATCATTCAATTGCCAGGGTCTCAGTTTCCTCATTTGTAAAAGATAGTATTGGGCTTACTGTTCTCTGAAGTCTCATTTATTTATTATACTATATGATTATTTCTGTGCTGTTTAATACCTTGTACTGTAGATGATTATTACATTTAAAAACATGATTATTTTAAAAGATTATGCTTTATTAGATGAAGAATATACACATTGGTCACATACAGTATACACATAGGTCAGCAACAGGGACTCAGATCAATACAGGGGAGCAGAACTGAAGGGTATGATGAAGAGCAAGAGCTGACTCACCAGAGTCACAGACAGCAAGGGCAGCATTGCTGTGACCATGCTGCAAGGTGTTTTAATTAATTGATCTGGAAAAGAGAAGCATACCTAGTGAGAATCTATTATTGACCTACAAAATGGTCCAGCAAATTCTGAGTGTTGCTGGTAATCCCAGCACTTTGGGAGGCTAAGGAGGGTGGACGACCTGGGTCAGGAGTTCAAGACAAGTTTGACCAACATGGTGAAAACCCATCTCTACTAAAAATACAAAAATTAGCCGGGCATGGTGGCCAACATCTGTAGTCCCAGCTACTTGGGAGGCTGAGGCAGGAGAATCACTTGAATGCGGGAGGCAGAGGTTGCAGTAAGCTGAGATTGCACCACTGCACTCCAGCCTGGATGACAGAGCAAGAATCGGTCTCAAAGAAAAAAGAAAAGAAAAAGAAAAAAAGGGCAGGGAAGTAAGAGTACTCACCGGGAGTATTCGTTTCAAATTAAGCCATAATTATAAAAGACACCTGGCAGTGAAATAATGCTGTGCTAAGCAGAAATTTAGCAAAATAAACATAAAAGGGAGCTATTATAGGCTCATTTTCCCATTATTTCAGGGGACATCAACTAAGATTAAAACATGGTTTAATAGATTATTAGTTCTAGAGGATTTAGGCTTAAATTAATTACCTGCTCTGTAGTGGGAGTGGATTAAGTCTGCTGACTATAAGTATTTTAAAATCTTCATACATAGATATTCTAGTAAATATTTTATGATAATGTCCACAATCTTTTAATAAAATCTTATCTTTAACACTTAAAAAAAGTACACACCTACACATATATACTATACATATGATGTAAATTTTAGCCCTGTATGCTATTGGTTAGGACAAGGGATGGAGACATATGTGACCACTGTCCTTTTTTAGCAGAAAATTGAAAGTAGGCAACAACAAAAATACAGTCTAAACTCCTTTGCAGGAAATTTTTCCTTTATTATCATTATTATGTTGCCATGGCCAGTACTCCTTTACTTAATCTGGTTCCCACTTAATCTTCTGCCTTTCTCTCTCATACCTCTACTCCTCCAATCGCAGCACTGTCTTGGAGCTTTTGGACACACAATCACGTTTGTTGGTGTTTTTACTTTCTATTCTCTGTTTGGACATCTCTTCATAGCTTACTTCTCCATGTAATGTTAGCCTATCTTCAAATATCACTGAATTAGTGAAGCTTTCACCAACCACCGTATGTTAAGTAGTATTATCCCTCACTTTTGATCTCTTGGTTTGACTTTATTTTTCAATGCACTTATCAATACCTTATATTATGTATTAGCTGGCTTCTGATTGGTTTTGCCCATAGCCTATAAGCTCCATGAGCTTTACATTTTATTGTATCTACTGCATATCCCCAACAGCTGCAGTGGTGCATGGCATATAGCGGCTGTTCATGAAATGTTGCTTGGATAAATAAACCACTATGCACTTTAACATCAGCTTACTCAAACCGTGTTATACTTCTGAAAGTCAAGCCTTAATTGCCAGAGTGCTACCTGACTCTCCATGACCTTTCCAATTAAAATATCCCTGTTTTAGGCAGTTCTCTTCCATTGCAGTGTCTCCCTCGATTAACCTCTATCTCTAAGTTTTGGCATTCCAGTCCAGTGTCATGAAGGACTCGGGTTCAAAGGACAGTTCTACAAGGTGTACTGGCAGATACGTAACCAAATGGAGACTTGAGGCTGCAATACAAAGAGTATAATGTGATTAGGTTCTTTTCTAAATTTATTTCAACTCTATTTTGAAAATCATATTTCACTGTCAGTTTCTGTTGCTGCGTAATTCCCTTGACCTTAGACCCTAATTATCTATTGCAGGGTTTCTTCTCAAATGATACATCTCCCGATGTGTTATCCAAGTATCTGACAAGACCATTCAGTAGAATCATAGGAGTCTGGGTACAGAGAAAAGGTAAGAAAGTTGTTAGAGCTTTGCTCCAAATAAATTTTGGCAATCTATCACACTCTCCCTAGCATTTTCTGATGATTTTTTTTCTGGATAGCTAGGATAAAAGAATAATATTTGATATTGATCTTAAAGTGATTTGGGAATCTGTGTATCAAAAGATAAAAGATGTTTTTAAATAATGCAAATACTCATGTGATTTCTGATTCCTCTACTAGTTGACAGATTTTTGGGCAAATCATTTCACTTCTTTGAAAGCTTTGTTTGTTTTGTTTGTTTTTTGATCTGCCAAATTCTGGCCATAGTTTCATAGGAATATCATGAAATGAAGTATGTCAAATGCCCAGAATATATTTGATGCCAGGTGAACCATTATCTATTAGTAACATGTTAGTTTAACTAGGGGGCTATTAAGTGTGATGAAAATGAAAAAAGAAGAGGAGGTGCAAAAGAAAGAATGACAGTTAAAAAAAAAAAAAAAAAAAAAAAAACTGGAAGATGAAACAAATAAAAGAAGCAAGGCAAATTTACATACATAGATTAAGACCCTGGCCAAGACAATGGGCTGGGGAAGTCACAGGGTTATCTGTACCCACAGCCATAGCCGCCACCGGACGAGGAAACCCCTGTTTGGGGACGAATTGCTTCCCACAGCTGATGCAAGTGGATGACAGAGGGGAGCTATGAATGAGACCCTAAAGAAAAGACTATGGGTAGGGCCTGATGGAGGTGTTTCCAGAGAGGGCCAGCTCCATGGTCGCAGGTGGTTTTGATCCCTCCTTCTTTGTGGCTCAAAAAATGCACCGGTTTCCCAGGACAACCTTGTGGATTGGGACCACTTCCTTTATGATGTGGTTCTTCCTGCTGTTTTCGAGACTGAGAAGTTGCAAATGGAACAATAGGAGCAACCAGGGCCAAAACGGCTGCCAGAAGGAATGCCAGGGGCGCAGCCTTCACTTCCTGGAAAGATCCAGATTGTTACTGCTATCTTTGAGCTGTCTGTGGGCGACACTGAAATTCCATCGTTTTGAATGGCTGATTATTTAGAAAGAGATATATATATTTAACATTGGCACATTAATCTATTGAAACCTCCTGGGGAGAATTCACTTCACATCTTCTCACCGAGAGACTCTCAGCTTGCATCTGGGCCCTCCACAATATCCTGACTTACCTCTTCTTTCACTCTACTACCACACTGTAGTCATTCCAGCTCGGGCCACCCCACTCCTTTCACCAAATTGCTCCTAACTGGAAGATCTTACTCTCCTGTTGTGGCGTAGGAACTGATGCCAGTGGAAGGAATGTGTCTTGAATCATTAATGACTCTTTTTTTTTTCTTTAGAATGGGACCGTCAGGAAGGGACATCCAGCATGCATTAAAACTGTGCTGCAAAGTGGTCACTGTAACTCGCTATGTAGGTTCTAGAGGAAGAGGGCCAGCAACAGCTTCAGCCCCAGGATGTTGTCTGTGGAGGACAAATCAGGAACTCGTTTCCTCTGCATATTTCAGCTATTAGAATCTGTGTGCTTGTGTGTGTGTGTGTGTGTGTGTGTGTGTGTGTTTTAAGCCAATGCTCACTCTCTCTATTTAAATATTAAAAATGATTCCAACTGAAAAAATAAAGTATGTTACTACTCTTATATTCTCTGACTCAAAAATTCAAGCATTCTACCTAATAGTTGCCTTTTTGTGGAGATTACAGTATAGGAGAACAGTGTTCTTAGACACATAATTATGTTTACAAAGTCATTTGTAAATTTTATTTTTCCATTATTTATCATTAAGCAAATAACCATTACTCATCATTATTATGAATTATTACGATGAAATCATTGTGAATCAATCTACACTGATTAAATTAGAATTGTACAAATAATTATTACACAGGGATAATTGTTACTCCCTGATGTATCTGTAATATTCTCAAAGGAGGAAAACGTTATCCTCTCAAAGATTTAATAATACATTTATGAGATAAATTTTATCTAAGCAAATTTTTAAACAACACACTTAAAAAGATATTGCTTCTGTAAAAGAAAATGAAAATACACAATCATCTATTAAGCCTCTGCAACCATGCATTAATCTTACTGAACCTATTCATTGGCCCTTGGTTACTTTTGCCACCTCATTTACCTCTATCACTTCTCATTACAAAATAGGTTCTGTGTAAACTGAACTTCTCTCTGTTTCTCTAATGGACCATTCACTCTTTCACCATTATATGGGAAAGTTCTTGGATCTTGTCCTAAACACGTTCTTCAGGACGCCTCCCTTGATATCTGTAGATTGGATTGCATGCCTTCTCTAATTGCTTCAGAGCACCAACAATTATGATTGAGGAGGTCCTCAATGTTGCTTACTTAAGTAGACTCTTTATCCCAATAACGCAACAAACTATATGAGGCAAAAGATCACAACTTTGAAACTCACACTGAGCTGGCTCATTGAATATCAAAATGTTGAATTTGGAAAAGAAAAGGAATTCGGCTGATATGTTTATAAAATAAATTCTAAGACACACATGCACTTGTCTACAGATTTATAAGTGTGTTTTTGATAATGTGATAAAAATCAATTTGCCATCTAAGCTTGCCTCTTTTTCTTTTTTCTTTCTTTTTTTTTTTTTTAACTTTAATTTCCTGGATACATGATATATGTGTAGAACGTGCAGGTTTGTTACATAGGTAAATATGTGTCATGGTGGTTTGCTGCACCTACCAACCTGTCTCCTAGGTATTAACCATATGTACTGGTGCTCTTCCTCCCCTTGCCACTACCAACAGGCCCAGGTTTTTGTTGTTCCTCCCTGTGTCCATGTATTCTCATTGTTCAGCTCCCACTTATGAGGGAGAACCTGTGATGTTTGGTTTTCTGTTCCTGTGTCAGCTTGCTGAGGATGATGGATTCCAGCTTCATCCATGTCCCTGCAAAGGACATGATCTCATTTCTTTTTATGGCTACATAGTATTCCATGGTGTATATGTACCACATTTTCTTTATCCAGTCTAACTCTGATGGACATTTTGGTTGGCTCTATAGCTTGCCTCTTGCTGAAACTCACGGAGCTTTCTCTTGGAAGGCCTGTAGGGAAAGCAGCACCGTAATTGGCATTTCTATTACAATTACATTATCAGAAAAGAATACTATTTCAATTATGTATAGTCTTTCCACTAACACCCTCTTAAATTGATAGGGGAAGGCACAGTCCTAGTTTATCTACAAAGGTGAAGTTGCCTGAAATCAGCTATCAAGATAAATAGCAAGTGAACATACCAATAGAGTGTAGAATTGATTCTTAAATTTTAAAGAAATGTACTACATGAGAGGGTATTCATCTGAGTGATGTGAGATTATGTAGCCTTATTTAGTTCAAAAATATTAACTGAGCATATAGTCTGTGCAACCTATGCTATCAGAGTTTTGCAGAACAACTTTCAAGCCTTTAATAAGAACATGACTATATCTACACACATAAACAACACACACACATACACACATATATTTCCAAGTAGAAGGAAATAAATTTCTTAAGTATTTTGAGATCAGAGAATGGAATAATCATTTTTCATTGAAAAGATCAAAATAGATGCATCTTATGAAATGTGGCATTTAATCTCAGGCTTAGTGGGAAACAGTGATAATAGAACAAAAATGAGTGTTGTATGAAATGTGCCATTAATGTAGGGATTGTGGTGAGGGAAAAGCAGAGAAGGTATGAGATACATCTAAGAAATCTGAATAGTATGTAGAGTGCATGAATAAATAAGAAAAATAAGTTATAAAGAACAGCTTGATCTGAAGCAGTGACAGTTCTGAATTACCAAGTAAGGATTTGGATATTCTTCAGCATGCAGTGGGATAATTTGGACAAAGAAGAAATGTAAATGGAGATATCCTAATTAGAGATTTTTTTTAAAAAAATTGTTTTGAGGCAGAAAATGAATTAGACTTGGAGATATTTAAACTAATACTTCTAATAAATATCTATGGCTTATAGTGACATGCTCAATAAATTTTAATTTCATCAAAAATTAAAAGGTTGGTAAAATGCAATTAAATGAAACCCATTTCAGATAGATACCAATGAAATGCATAAAAAAGTAGTGTATATTGGCTGGGCCCGGTGGCTCATGCCTGCAATCCCAGCACTTTAGGAGGCCAACGCGGGCGGATCACGAGGTCAAGAGATGGAGACCATCCTGGCCAACATGGTGAAACCCTGTCTCTACTAAAAATACAAAAATTAGCCTCCATGGTGGCACGTGCCTGTGGTCCCAGCTACTCTGAAGGCTGAGGTGGAAGAATTACTTGAACCCAGGAGGCAGAGATTGCACCACTGCACTGCAGCCCGGAGACAGAGCAAGACTGCAACAACAACAAAAAAAATTAATCTATAATACGAGAAATTTCTATAATGGAAAAGAATGAACTTTCAGGCAGTCAGACACATACTTGTGTCTAGTCCATGTGTGGAACAAGCTACTTTCACCATTTCTTACTACTGATTTTCAGTCACAGACTGGATGACAGCTTGGGAATGTGGTAGAAAAAATATGAGATTACAGAATGGACCCTTTGATATTGAAGGTCTTGCATACGTCCTATGATCTGACAATCTTACAGAAATTATTCCATAAATTTTAAAGTGGCTAAGGAGTAAATTCTAAATTATCTTTTATAAATGTTCTTATATGTGTCTCATTTTTTATATTTTAGTAGACAATAGATCTTATGCTATTAAAAGGAGTATATTAAATTCCAAATTTATACCTCTGCCCTCTCAAGAGATAGGATGCCTTTTATATTCCTCCATGACATTTAACATGGAAATTGAATATATTAGCTGCTTAAGAAATATGTGTTGTTGACTAACTTGTCTTGTTTCAAGCTGATGCTCAATTAAATCTCTAGGAAGTCAGAAAATCCCAAAAAGACATTACTTCCAGGTTTATAGTGTAAATAATTCAAGGAACTCAAAGAAAGCAGCATAACAACTGATAATGTAATTGCCTTATTAATCCTGTAAGCTTTCTTCTTCAACTGAAAATAGCAATGTCTCAAACAGCTATTGTTAATGGTTTTTTTAAAAGCTTTCCTTGGCAAGAGTAAGATGAAGATATATCCTGATATGTTCTTATTAATTCTGAAGGTGCTGTGTTTGCTTCCTTTAGGCACGCTAATTACTCCATATTATAAAGCTATATCAAATTTAACCTGGCAAATACAGAGCTGGCATCAAGAGTAGCTTAAAAGTGAACTCTGGTTTTACTTCTTAGAAGCAGTTTTCATCTTGAAATGCCTTCCTGTAGCATTTTATATTAACCCCAAGTGGCATTAGTGCCATTTCACTAACAACTCAAAATAATGTAACGATGTAACTTAATTAACTTAAAAAAGAATTGCTAATGCTTAAAAAAAGTGGCACAATTAAATTAAGGGCTTGAGAGTACCTAACAGTGTAGATATTTTTGAAAGCAAACATATAATCTACCCTTCCCAGCCTCTAGTAATTACCATTCTACTCTCTACCTCCGTGAGATCCACCTTCTTAGCTCCCATATACGAGTGAGAACATATGTAATATTTGTTTCTCTGTGCTTAACTTATTTCATTCATAATAATAACCTACAGTTTTTTCCATGTTGCTGGAAATGACAGGATTTTATTTTTAAATAGCTATTTCAAAATAGCTAGAGAAGGATAATTGTGTTAAGAATGTTACTAACCCAAAGAAAAGACAATGTCTGAGGTAAGAGTTGTGCCAATTACCCTGATTTGAACATTACACATTATATTCATGTAACCAAAACACAGGTATCTCAAAAATATATACAATTATTATATATCAATAAAAATATATAATGTAACATTAAAATATAGCAAATTTTTTAAGTCATTGAGGTGCTAACTACCATTCCTAAGAGAGTAATATGTTGGTGAACATTATAGAAGTCATATTAATAGACAGAAACTCAAGATGAGGAATCATTCAGCAGAGGGCATAGATGACTGATCTTTTACAGTGTTTTCCAGGAAACATTTCCACAGAATTCTACCTACTTGGGGTACTGGTTTGAGACTCATACACATGTAAATGTTTTGTGATTATGTTACATTGTGAAGTGCTGGGTGATGAGATTATAAAATATTTTTGTGGCTGGATGTGGTAGCTCACACCTATAATCCCAGCACTTTGGGAGGCCAAGTCTCATGACTCATGAGGTCAGGAGATTGAGACCATCCTGGCCAACACGGTGAAACCTCGTCTCTACTAAAAAAAATAAAAAATAAATAAAAAAAATACAAAAATTAGCTGGACATGCCTGTAATCCCGCTACTTGGGAGTCTAAGGCAGAAGAATTGCTTAAACCAGAGAGTCTGAGGTTGCAGTGAGCTGAGATTGGCCACTGCACTCTAGCTTAGTGACAGAGCAAGATTCCATCTCAATAATAGTAATAATAATAATAATAATAATTTTCTAAGAGAAACCTTAGTTTTCTCTATTTGCTTTTGCAGAACATTTCATGTGACTAATTTTGAATAACTTAGAGAAAATGAAGCAAGTCTTACTTCATTTTAGCAATTTGGGGCCTGGATTTATGGTTTGAGTAGCTTCATTGTGTCCATTACACTGAGTGTTACATGTCCAGCTAGCATGTTATCACAGAAAGAGCCCCATAATGAACTAGCACTCAGGTCAAAACTTTTGTCACCATTTACTAGTTACGTGATTGGATCTGTACACTTAAACTTCATGAGTCTTAATTATATCATTGGCAATAAAAACAAAGAAAAAATAATAATACTATTTACCTAATATATCTGCTTTTTAAATGAGCCTATGCATGCCTTGAATAGTTTTGATAAATTATAAATAAATTATCACTGTAACTATTATTTGCTTCAAATTTAAGTTTATAAATCTTTAGATAAACATATATTTTTAAAATAACAGGGACTTTTCTCTCTTGTATACTTTGTCACAAATTTCACTTTCAGAAGACAAAAAGAATCCCATGATTGTTATGAAAACTGTTCAGAAAGTATACATACTGACATACGTACAAAACACTCATGTAGTTTCAATGATTATGTATAAATCAGAGTGGAAACCTCCAGCTGTCAGCAGAATATACTATAGCAACATTCTCAGTATTTCGTTGCCAAGTTTTATGAGTAGTATAAAAACTTCTACCAATATTTCTGGCTTCTGACTATAAAAGAGTGTATGTTTAAACAAATATATGTGTGGATTAGGAGTCAGATTAACTGGTGATGATGTGAATATAGTTGAAAAGGACTTCATATTCGATTCTTAAAAATACATTAAAAGGTTATAGAATTATAATGCCGTAAGTTTATAAATCCATTCTAAATTAATTATCACAGGCTTTTTAATACTCAAAAGTTACAACTTGCTTTTGAGTAAAATATACAATTAAATATATATGCTGAATCAGAAATTAACATGTTCTAAGATAAAACGTATACTTAAGAAATTTTTGAGTATTAAAAAAAAAGGTTGCTATAGAGGTGATGTGGCCAGAACGTGATGCAACATATGAAAATATAAAGCACACAATTTTTAAAACAGGCTTTATATTTAAGAGCCATTTTAGGTTAACAGCAAAATGAGCAGAAGGAATAGAGACTTCCCATTCACTCCCTTCCCCCAATTATGAACACCTCACCCCAAGAGTGGTACATTTGTCACAATTGATGATTCCACATTGACATGTCATTATCACCAGAGTCCATAGTTTAGGGTTTCCTGTTGGTGTTATATATTCTATGAGCTTGGACAAATGCATTGTGTATCCACCATTATACTATCAGTGGAATAGGTCCACTGCCCTAAAAATCCTAGTTTGAATCCTACTTTGAAAATTAAAATAATTTTTTATGTTTAAGTTAGAGAGAAAAAAATGAGGTGGCACTTGCCAACAGAGTAAAGGCTGAAAGAAGAAGAGCAGCAATTTAAAGATACTATAAAGAAAAAATACAATGGCTTTGAGCCATTTGGACGAAAAAAATGAACTTAGCGTTTAAAAACCAAAAGCAATTCTGAAAATTGAGAGGGTTAAAAGGAATTTTTTATAAAATGACTTAGCTGCTCATAGTAATGTTACTCTGATAACGGAATCAACTGAAGATTCTCACAAATAACCCTTACCAAGAATCAATTTATGGAAAGAACATATTCATAGTTTTACTTAAAAAGCATTGCTTTAAGACATTTATTTAACTTGTTTGGTGCGTAGTGGGTGGAGAACATTCTTTAATAAGTTAAACTCCAGCTTAGAAATAAAACATCTTCTGAAGGAAGATCATGATTATAACAAAATTTTACTCCTTGCCAAATGCCTGTTGATTATTTCAAGATTTCAAGGCCCATATCAAATGTTGCTTTCTCTGTGGTTACATTTTCTTTTCAGGGTAAAATTATTTATTCTTTTCTTATTTTTAATGTAACTTTATCTATTCAATCATTCATCCAGCAGAGATTTATCAACAGGTATGTGGCACACATTTTATTGTGTCAGAGATGCAAAACTATTCTTTAAACCTGCCTTTAAAAAAAAAAATTCTAAAGGTGAAAAACATAGTATGGATAGAAAAACTGTGAAAAGAGGCCTAACTATAAGGTGTGCCTTTTAGGATGGTAAAATGAGGGCCAGAAGAAAGGGTTGCAAAGACGTTTTCAGAGGAAAATTGGTTTCTGAAACAAACCCTGAAGAAAGAGAAGGCATTAAATAGGCCAAATAAAAGGAAACTGTGTGCATTAATCATATTACATGAAAAGTATTTCTTAATGTATCTACACCATATTTCCTCAATCTGAGTGCAAAGATAGGTATCACAGTTTATTTCTTTATTCTGCTAGCACTTAGAAAAAGTACTTGGGTGTTAGATGTCACTCTACAAATTAATAATATGTAATGGTTAGACATGGAAAAGATAAAATTCTTACTCTGAGGTAGGTGCTGTTTTGTACTACAAGAACATCAAGAACAAAGATGGAAGCCATTAAAAAAAAAAAAAAAACGACTTCTTGGAATTAGGATTTTGGTAAGAAAGCAGTGGTGGCAGCATAGTTCCTGAAATTTTTTATGTTTTTCCCATAAAATTAAACAGAACGGCTAGGAGTAAAAAAAACAGGAAAATGAAACTAAAAAGTCACGGAAAATGAATTAATGGGTGGAAAATATTCTCATGTAACTCAACATCTGAGTGGGAAGGGATAAACTATCAACTACGAAACCTACATAGAATCAGTATTTGCACCTGAAGAAGTAGGGGGATGTAACAGCATACCAGACAGACCTAAAATCATCAGAATATCTGAGCTATTCACTCAAAATCAGAAGGAGCTCGTTTGAGAATAGTGAGTACAAAGGTAAAGGGTTAGCATACTCTAATGGGTAAGTGCAAAGAACTGTGATAAGACTTAAAAGAGATGAAGTATTAACCATTTGAGCTCATGAGCCCTCAAAACTAACCAGCTACGTTTCACTTCTAGGACAGCCCATTCTAAAGAAAAAAATTTTTAAGATAGATTGCAAGGGGAAAAGGACAGGGACAATGAAGTTAAAGGAAAAAAGAAAGTTCAGATAAAATGGGGAAGGGAACAGAGCCAAAGTCTCAAAAACTAAACCATGTATATGTAAAACTTTACAGATGAAAAACTTCCAGAGTTATGAAATTAGGAAACAATCTCATCATGTCTCCCATCTAAAAGTTCAGGAAAAATACTTTTGCATACAAATGAGTAACAGAAAGAAAAAAAACCAAATTTTTACAATGCTCAAATATTTAAAAAGGATGAAAGTCTAAACTAGAGAGAACATAAGAACAAATACACATTCAATGTATGTATGATGAGAAGATAAAACAAGAAAATTTTAATATGTAAAAAATGACAAAAAAGAATTCGATAAAAATAAAAATATAGAAGCGAAGCAAAGTAGATCCAACTAACAATAGAAATAGCAGCGCAGAAAAGAAATTGCAAGTAATTGTAACTATAACTTTAGAAAAGCATATGAAAATAACATTAAACAAGATTTGAAACTCAATGTTGAATAAAGAAACACAACACATACCTGAAAACAATCTACTCATTCTTGAAAAAACTTACCTATAATGCCGAATACGAAACTGTTACAGGTAGTTAGACAGGAATGAGCAGCGGCAGTAGAGGGCTCTCCCTCACCCACTACTAATGTCAGGTGATGGTTTGGCAATTATCACATTTTCTCTCTATAAATGATAAATTGGCAGCCAGCGCCAGGGAGAGGCCTTTTTTTTGATGGTCCACACCTGTTACACTAAAATGTTAATTGACCACAGATGCCAGGGAGAAGCAACTTCCTGGGCATGCACGTTATTGCACCCTTGCCCTCCAGCCTGGGTGACAGAGCAAGATTTCACCTCAAAAAAAAAAAAAAAAAGACAAGACGGTGAGGTATGACTTTCCTGGAGGCACATCATCAGGAAAGGAAAGAAATCCTCAGATGGGCATGGATACAGATTCCTTAAAACACTGCGCCTTCTCACTTCCCAAGGATAAGGAGGGCACTGTGCATACAAGCAGCTCACACTAAGAGAAGAATCATGGGAAAGGGACCAGCCTACAAAGTCCAAGGATCAAAGCTAAACACTGTACTTGTTCTTCAAATTGCCCGCTTGGGTCTCTTCCAAGCATACTTTCCTTTCTTTCTTGATGTAAAGCCTTTTAAAATAAACTTCTACTCCTTCTCTGAAACTTGCCTCAGTTTCTTTTTCTGTCTTATGCCCCTCAGTCGAACTCTTTCTTCTGGGGCGGCAATAACTGAGGTTGCTGCAGACTCATATGGACTCGCTTCCAATAACCTAGATACCTTCCACCGGTAACATTTTTGGCCCCATGAGCCTCAGATATTTGCCACCTCTAGAAAAACATCCTAATAAATTATGGATGTTACAGAAAAAGAAAAGAAAACAACTGTCATGCGAACAGGTAAATGAAAGGGCTAGTAGAGATAAGCGAATCCAATTGTCATTAACTTCCAACAGCTGAATAAGAATAACAATATGAACATTTTTACAATACAAAAGAAAAATTAGTCAAATATTTTTATTTCTTCCTAACCTACTTTTCAAGTATGAAAGCTACAGATAACCTATCATCAAAATGAAAATTTTCCAGAATTACGTTCCCCAGCATTCTTTCAGAGAATGAGTATTTTAGAATTAAAATTATTGGAGAAATATTGATGGTCAGTAGTTATCTTTTAAATATATATTTAAATGTAAAGTAGAATAAATTAGGAACAAGAAAGAGAGTGGAAATTATATAATGGCTATTTTCTCAAATGCCGATACAGTTAAAAAAACAGAAAAAGTGTACACAAAATATTTTTTAAAATATTTTCTTCAATCAAATGGGTGAATGCTGTATTGACATTCTGAGAATGTTCTATGTATAATGTAGAATAATGCAAAAAAAAAGCCATACTTTAATTTCATCTTCCCTTTTGTCCTTGAGAGTCATGATTCTTTGTGGGAAACAAAAGGATTAATAGATATGAACTGAAGAATTTCATAAATACTAAGTAGACTAGAATTTAAACTGGGAGTATCCATTTAAATTCAATGTATCAAATCTCAAAAAATAATGTATTTCATATTAAAAACAAAAAAAGCTCTTCTAACTCTGACCACATCAAAGGCCTAGAAAAAAATGACAAATCCAAGTTCAGTGATTGCCCTTAGCAGCCAGATTGAAATACCATTTACTTCTAAAACTAAACAAGCTTTCTTGAAAAAATGCAGACTTCAAGTCTAGAACAATGAAAAGGAGCTGGATGAGCTCAGAAAATCTTGTTTTATTCTGTATGGTTCTATGGCTTTTTTTTTTTTTTTTTTTTTTTTTTATTTTTACTCACTAAGTTTTTTTTTTTTAAAGGTATAATATTTTTTTTTTATTTTTAAATTATTATACATCAAAATGTTTTCCTATTTCTTATTTTTTGTGGACAGTTCCAACAATCCAGAATTTTGGATTCATATAACCACCTCCACAATCAGGATATAGTAGATCTCCCTAATTCCTTCCAAATTCCTCATGTTATTCCCCTGTAATAACATCTATCCACCTGTAATGATGACAACCACTGACCTGCTCTCCATCACAGCAGGTTTGTCTTTGAAGAATGTCATATAGAGGAAATGGATTTATGTAGTATATAACTTATTAAAACTGGCTTATATCACCAACTGAAACATCTTTGAAATTTCTCCAAGTTACTGCATCTATCTATAGTTAGTTCTTTTTTATTGAGTGTTACCATATTGAATAGATTATTATATATTGTTTATCCACTCACCTGCCAAAGAACTTTAAATCATTTTCAGTTTGGGTATATCGATGAGAAAGTTGTAATGAACAATCATAAATAGGTTTTTGTATGAATATAAATCTTATTTCTCTAGAATAAACACCCAGGAATGGAACTGTTTGTTTATAAATAAATTAGTAAATAGTTACTCTTTGTGGTAGGCAGAATGGTATCAGGATTTCAATCCACTTCTATACACATTCTCTATAATTCCGTCTGTAGGTATAAACAGGACTTGTGAATGGTATTTGATGTCCCTTACATGATTATGTTATCTTACATAACAGAATAAGATTTGCTTTGGTAATTAAAATGCCTAATAAGTTGATTTTGAGTTAAAAAATAGAGGTTATTTTGGGTAGACCTAAATCAATCAGGTGAGATATTGATCATGGTCAGAGAACGTGTACTGGGAGAGAGAGAGGTTCTTCTCTTGGGCTTGAAGAAACAAACTGCCTTGTTCTGGCAGGGTTACATGTCTGCCAATGGCAGGTGGCCTTGAAGAGCTGAGGATCTCAGTCCTCTAACTACAGAAATTGCATTCTGTCAATAATCAGAAATTTTTGAAAATAAGCTCTGCTCCTCAGATGACATAGCAGTCCCAGGTGAAACCTTGATTTCAGCCTTATGAGACGCTGAGTAATGAACTTGGTTGTTCATTTCCAGTCAACAACTGTTGTTTTAAGCCAACAATTTTTTGATGATTCTCGCAGAGCAATGAGAAACTAACATAATTATCTTCCGTTTTATGGAAAAGATAATTAATTTTCTGTTATTTCTTTAAATGTTTGCTAGGTTGATAATGAAAACTTCTGAACATGGAAATTTCTTTCATGAAAAAATATTACTACAAATTAAATTTATTTAATAATTAGAGAAGTACTAAAGCTATTTCACCTTAGGTGGGTTATCTTTTAGTTTGTCCATTTACAGTAGCTAATTCATTTTATCTAAGTTTTTAAAATATGTATCCCCTTATTCTTCATATATTTATCAAGGCTACAGTGATATACCTTTTTTAATTCCTGATACTGGCAATTTGTATCTTGTAGAAATAACATAGTTAAGATAACATTAATCCCAGATGAAAATCTCTTCTTATTGTTTATTTAGTTATTTATAATTAATGCTATTATTTATATATTTGAACTTTAGCCATTATTTGTTTTCTATTTTTCCCTCTGCTTTTTGTCACCCTCCTTTCTATTCCATGTATTCCTTGGGCTATTTGAACATTTTTAGGATTCCATTTTAATTTTTCTACTGTGATTTTTGACTATGTAATTGTAGGTGCATATATTTCTAGTGGTTGCTTTAGATATTGCAAATACTATTTAACCTCTTCAGTTATATTGCAAAAACTTATTACCATAAATATCCCATTACTCTTCTCTATGCTATAGTTATCTTATCTATCAAATGTGCATACACTGAAACCTCCATCTGACAAAGTTATATGCTTTGGCCATCATCCCTCAAACGTGTCCTGGAAACCCAAGTGTAAAATAGGCAATTATGTTTACCCAGATAATTGTTATTTCAGTTGCTTTTTAATAATTCCTGACCTATGAAAATTATCTTCTGGTATAATTTACCTTTTTCTGAAGGTTTTTTATTAGCAATTCTTTTTAAGCAGATCTGATGGCTAAAAATTTTTAATTTTTCTTTATTGGGCTTGTCTATTTTACTTTCATTTCTGAAAGATATTTTCCCTGGATATAAAATTCTGGGTTGGTAATTCTAGGTTTTATGGAAAGATGAAGATTAAAGAAAAACACAGAGAGAGACAGTGGCAGCTCTATAGCAGATTCAGGCATATCGCAAAAACCTGCAAAGGTCAGGAAAAAGCTTAATGCCAGAGCCCACTGCCACTTACAGCCTGGCTTACTTATAGGTATGGGCAGAAGAGGCTGGGCAGTATGGCTTGCTGCCTAGCAGGATATTGATTAAATGTTCTTATGATCAGGCTGTTTAGCCCTTTATTTGGTGGGATGTGATAGGATGTTCCTTGGACTTTTGCCAAGTAGGATATGACAGGGATGTTTCTTCAGTTATGTCTTTGCCCAGCAGGGTATGATAAGAATGTTTAGGTGGTTGGGCAGAATATTTTTCGTGGCCTGAACTTCCCTGGAATGTTTCATTTTGACCAAGGCCTACGAAATGGCTGGAGGCTTACAAAATGGTGCAGTTTGGACTAACATATTTGACTTCTATTTTATTATAAAAGCAAGATGGCTTTGTGATTTATCTGGCTGCTTCCTGCTGTATAAGGACACTGTAATCAGGGTTCAGGTTTTGAAGCGGCGGGTGTCTGACTTCAGAGCTGTTTCTCTGGAGGTGCTGATACTGGACTTGGCGGAGGAGAATGATGCTATCAATGTGTTTCTGGGTGGCTGCCTGGACAAGGGAGTTTAGCCTGTGAGAGTTAAAGTGGGATATGAAGGTGAGTACATATGGGCAAATTGTTACTATTAGGAGGAGAAAGATTAGGGGCCCTAAAAAGAGTTTACTTGTTATCTCAGTGCTGAGTGTGGTAGATATGCTTAGTTCTGCTAACAGGAATAAAATGTATAGCCTGCTTCAGGTGTGTGGAGGAGGAGAAAATAGGGATTACTAAAGGAACCCACTGGAGATTGAAACACCAGAGAGCTTGGTTTTGACGAGCTTGCTGGCAGGCAAAGATAGTAGTCTGTGACACACAGAGAGAAAAGACTCAGGGTAGACAGGCAAAATTTGCAAGTGAAAGTAGCAAGCAATGAGAAGGTGGGGGATGAAGCAAGAGAGAGAAAAGGGAGAGATGTGCTACACACTTTTGAACAACCAGATCCCCTGAGAACTCACTATCACGAGAACAGTACCAGGAGGGATGGTGTGAAGCCATTAGTGAGAAATGGCTCCTATGATCTAATCACCTCCCATCAGGCGCCACCTCCACCATTCAGAATTACAATTGAACATGAGATTTGGGTTGGGACACAGATCCAAACCCTAGCAGGTTCTTTTTGATCCTCTAGGCAGGCACTTCTAAAGAATGAAAAACAAAACAAAATAAACAAACCAAGACAAAAGCATAGCAACAATGGGTTTTGGCCCTACCCTTTTGGAGTTTCAAGATGAGATAGGAATGCTCGCTCCCTTCACAGTTACCACCGCTTAGCTAGAGCAATAAAAAAAGGAAGATAAGTTTTATCTTTGAAATTTAAGTAAAAGACAAGATGTTATACTAGGAAGCTTACAGTGCTGGAATTCACAATCCCTTAAGTTCAAATCATGGCTCTAGTCATTTAAAAGTGTATTGCTTGCTCTGGATACTTCATACATCTAATCTTCAAGGCTGTCAGTGGCAGAGAAGTCAAAATAATATGTAAGAATGTATAAACATAACGTTTATACATTTGGATCCAAACAACCTGCAATTTCAAACAGTATATGGCGGTCATGTCAACCTATCTTTTCTCTAATAAGGCCATAATTTCTTACCTCAAATAGTTTGTAATCAATCACAAATAATTACATGAATTATAATATTTCTTACATTTTTATGCATGGCAGTGATTATGCAGTTACTTTATTGATTCTTGCTTTTATTGTGACACAGAGGTAAGTGGGGAAACATGAAATGAAAGTCCTAGTGAATCGTTAGTACTTTTTTTTTAAGATAGAAATTATTAGATATAAAAACACATATCTAAACAAAAAAGTATTTGTTCTCATTTGGACAGGTTGCTTTTGTGTGTGGGCAAGCTAGGTCCAAAGTATGCTCAAATGTAGAAGAAAAAGGAATGTAAGACATTTAAAATTGTTCAATTTTGATATGGTAATTATGTATGAAGGTGATGAACAGCGATTAAATGAAAGATCATGTTCATATAAAATGATTGCTATTGTCCAAATGTAAAATGACATGTATTGGTCTATATAACTCTTAATACTGACACAATTTACATGTGGTTTTGTCATAAAGAGGACCATTCAAGTAACGATATTTTTTCAATAATTATGACCACATGATTATACTATACTCAAACTCCTACCATGCTCAATCTACTGCTACTGAGTTTCTCTTCTTGGTAGCAAAGTTCTATTTATTAAATAGTATTGGGAGCTGAGGATTTTCATTAACTTATTTCCTCTGATCCAGTGTTTCTGATTGCTCATTCTGGAAGTCAGATTTCCCTACAGATAAAAATACAAGATAATATACTTTCTCTAATCTTTGCTGTGACATTAAAGAGAAGAAAAAACTTCACAAGTCCAATTAGAAAATAAATAATTTTAAAGAAAAATCCATTTAGAAACTGATTTACATCCTAAATATTAGCTATATAATAACCACTTATTATTTAAGTTATCATTTATGTCTTTATAATAAAAAGAGTTAAGCAAATCTTATTTAAACTTATATTTTATTCATATTCAGAATTGGATAGATTTTACTATGTAAGTGGAAAGTGCCACTTTTCATATTCATTTTCAAAGCAGTTCTCAGGAGTGCATTATTTATGAGTATAGATGTTCATCTGACATTGCTCCTTTCTAAAAGGTTGTTATTGTGTCTAGATTAGATAATGTATTCAAAACTCAAAGTACAGTGCCTGGCACATCCTAAGTCTTAGTAAATCTTGCTTTAATTCTCTCCTGGTCCTGGTAAACTAACAATCACATTATCAAAAGGTTCATTATCATTTTTAACATAGCTACTTATTGAAGTAGAGCTGTTTTCATTCTTTCATTGTAATTAAAACACTTTAAGAAAGCAGATAATTAGCATTTTAATTGTCATTTCCAACACTGAAAGAGATTTGACTACAGTCACTTATGAAACAAGAGTAAAGCTTTTAGCATTATCATTAGATTATGTGAAAAAAATGTATTTTAGAAACTTAAAATAATTAGACAATTTTAATGTTTAAAATTATAACCTATTCATTTTTCTTTCACAGTTACCCTAAAAATACTCACACACATTTCCATGGCAGTAGTACTGGAGCTTCTGTGAGAGAGCATAAATGTTGCCCAAAAAGTTAGTGATCACTAAGATCTTCATTTTCTGTTCTGCATTCATTATTCCCAGTAATATAATTCTAAAAAACAGTATAAATATTAAGATATTTTGAAGGGATTAGTAGGATTTCTGTGGTTTAAATATTATCATTAATTAGTAAAGTATACTTATATACCTTCTACTTTAGAACTGTTAAAATAATAGTGATGATAATATTTTAAAAACATACATTTGAAATTATAGATATAATATATGTATATACACAAAATGTGTGTGTGGAGATACATATATATATGTATATGTGTATACACATATATATATATCTATATGTGTATACATATATATATGTATATGCAGTTAATATTGCACTACCAATATGTTATCATGTTTTTTCTCTCTTTGCATGTAAGAGATATATATATATATATATGTATGTATATATACATATATATCATATATATTATGTATATACATATATATCATATATATACATATATATGATATATATGTATATATACATACATATATCATATATCTGCATATACATGTATATGTATATATCATATATATACATATACATGTATATATATGTATATGTGTATAGATATCATATATATACATATATAATATATAAGCATATATATACATATCATATATAATATATATCATATATACATATATATTATATATATCATATGTATATATATGCATATACATGTATATGTATATATACACATATATATATTATATATGTGTATATATATATTATGTATGTATATGTATATATACACATATATAATATATATGTGTATATATATTATATATATGTATATGTATATATACATATATAATATATATAAATATGTGTATATATACATATACATGTATATGCATATATACATATATGTCATATATATGTATATACATATATATATATCTCTTACATGCAAAGAGAGAAAAAGCATAACATTGGTAATGCAATATTAACTGAATAAAATAAGTTGTAGAATAAATTTTTTATTAAAAAGCAATAATTAAAACACTATACATAATAAATAAATTTCAATATGTTTATTTATACACAGAAATATTTGTTCAAAATTGCACAGCTACCTGATAAAGGTTGGTACTTTGGGTAAGAAAAGAGAGATAATTCTTTCGAAGAGTGGAGAGAGAATACTTTTCTACATACAGTGTGTATGACTTGAATATTTAAATCCACAGTTTTCCATTGTGGTTGTACTAGTTTACTTTCTCACCAGCAGTATAAAAGCTTGCCCTATTCATTGCATCCATGCAAACATCTATTATGTTTTGACTTTTAAATTATGGCTATTCTTGCAGGAGTAAGGGGTGTTGCATTGTTGGTTTGATTTGCATGTCCCTGATAGTTACTGATGTTGAGCATTTTTTCATATGTTCATTGGCCATTTTTATATCTTTATTTGAGAATTGTCTATTCATCTCCTTGGCCTACTTTTTGATGGGATTTTTTTTTCTTGCTGATTTATTTGAGCTCCTTGTAGATTCTGGATATTAGTTCTTTATCAAATGTGTAGATTGTGAAGATTTTCTCCCACTCTGTGGGTTGTCTGTTTACTCTGCTGATTATTTCTTTTGCTCTACAGAAGCTTCTTAATTTAGTTAAGTGCCATTTATTTATTTATTTATTTATTTATTGCATTTGCTTTCGGGTTTTTGGTCACAAAGCCTTTGCCTAAGCCCATGTCTAGAAGGGTTTTTCTGACGTTATCTTCTAGAATTTTTATGATTTCAGGTCTTAGACTTAAGTAACTGATCCATTGAGTTGATTTTTGTATGAGGTGAGAGATGAGAATCTAGTTTCATTCTTCTACATGTGGCTTGTTAATTATCCCATCATCATTTGTTGAATAGGTTGTCCTTTCCCCACTTTATGTTTTTGTTTTCTTTTTCAAAGATCAGTTGGCTGTTAAGTATTTGGGTTTATTTCTGTGTTTTCTATTCTGTTCCATTGGTCTATGCTCCTGTTTTTATGCCAGTAACAATCAGTTTTGGTGACTACAGCCTTGTAGTGTAGTTTGAAGTCAGCTAATATGATGCCTCCAGATTTATTCCTTTGCTTAAAGTTGAATTGGCATGCAAACTCTTTTTGGGTTTCATATGAATTTTAGGATTGTTTTTTCTAGTGCTGTGAAGAATGATGGTGGTATTTTGATGGGAATTGCATGGAATTTGTAGATTGCTTTTCGCAGTATGGTCATTATCACAATATCGATTCTACCCATCTGTAAGCATGGGAAGTGTTTCCATTTGTTTGTGTCATCTGTGATCTCTGCCAGTGGTGTTTGTAGTTTTTCTTGTAGCTAGGTAGCCTTTTAATCCTCATCCTATTCCCACTCTCCACCCTCAAGTAGGTCCCAGGGTCTGTTGTTCCCTTCTTTGTGTCAATAGTAATCAATGTTTAGCTCCCATTTATAAATGAGAACCAGTGGTATTTAGTTGTCGGTTCCTGCGTTAGTTGATTTAGGATAATGGCCTCCACCTCCAACCACGTTGCTACAATGGACAAGATTTCATTCTTTTCATGGCCGCATGGTATTCTATGGTGTATATATACCATATTTTCTTTATACAGTCTACTTTTGATAGGTGTTTAAGTTGATTTCATGTCCATGCTATTACACATAGTGATGCAGTGAACACACACGTGCATGTGTCTTTATGGTAGAATAATTTATATTCCTTTGGATACATACCTAATAATGGAATTGCTGTGTCAAATGGTAATTTTGTTCTAAGTTTACTGAAAAATTGCCAAACTGCTTTCCATAATGGCTGAACTAATTTACATTCCCACCAGCAGTGTTGAGCATTTTTTTCATATTCTTGTTGGAAGCATGTATGTCTTCTTTTAAAAGGCATCTGTTTGTATTCCTTGCCTACCTTTTCGTAGGGTTGGGTTTGCTTGTAAATTTAAGTTCCTTATAGACTCTAGATATTAGACCTCTGTTGGATCAATAGTTTGCAAAATTTTTCTCTCATTCTTTACTCTGTTGATTGTTTCTTTTGCTGTGCAAAAGTTCTTTTGTTTAATTAGATTCCATTTATCCACTCTTGTTTTTGTTGCAATTGCTTTTGGCATCTTATTCATGAAATAATTGTTGAACTTACATCCAGAATGGTATTCTCTAGGTTATAATCCAGGGTTTTTATAGTTTTAGGATTTGCATTTACTCCATCTTCAATCCATCTTGAGTTGATTTTAGGGGTCCAGTTTCAATCTGCACATGGCAAACCAGATATCCCAGCACCATTTATTGAATAGGGAGTCTTTTCTCCATTGATTGTTTTTGTTGATTTTATCAATGTTGAGATGGTTGTAGTTGTGTCCATTATTTATGGGCTCTCCATTCTGTTCCATTGGTCTATGTGTCTGTTTTTACATCGGTACCATGCTATTTTGGTTACTGTAGCCTTGTAATATAGTTTGAAGTCAGGTAATGAACTACCTTCAGCTTTTTTCTTATTGCTTAAGATTACTTTGGCTATTCAGGCTTTTCTTTTTTTCCATGTGTATTTTAAAATAGTTTTTTTGTTAATTCTATGAAGAATGTCATCAGTAGTTTGATAGAAATAACACTAAACCTGCTTTGGGAAATATGACAATTTTAGCAATGTTGATTCTTTCTACCCATGAGCATGGAATTTTTTTCCATTTGCTTATGTCATGTGATTTATTACAGCAGTGTTTTGTAGAGAACTTTAACCTCCCTGGTTATCTGTATTCCTACTTAATTTATTCTTTTTATGATGTTTGTGAATGAGATTTTGTTCTTGGTTTGGCTCTCAGCTTGGATGTTATTTATGTATAAGAATGGTACTGACTTTTGTACACTGATTTTGTATCCTGAAACTTTGCTGAAGTTGTTTATCAGATCAAAGAGCTTTTGGGCCAAGGATATGGGGTATTCTAGGTATCGAATCATATTGTCTGCAAACAGGGATAACTTGACTTTGTCTCTTCCTCTTTGATGTATTTTATTTCTTTATCTTGCCTGATTGCTCTAGCTAGCACTTCCAGTACTATGTTGAATAAGAGTGGTGAGAGAGGGCATCCTTGTCTTTTCCTGGTTTTCAAGGGGAATGTTTTCCACTTTTGCCCATTCATTTGGATATTAGCTATGGGTTTTTCATAGATGGCTCTTATGATTTTGAAGTTTGTTTCTTCAATGCCTAGTTTGTTGAGGGTTTTAAACATAAAGGAATGTCAAGCTCTATCAAAAGCCTTTCTACATTTATTGAGATCATCATGTGTTGTTCGTTTTTAGTTCTGTTTATATGGAGAATCACATTTATTGACTTGCACATATTGAACCAACCTTGTATCTCAGAAATAAAGCCTACTTTATTGTAGTGGATTAACTTTTTGATGTACCAATGGATTTGACTTGCAAGTATTTTGTTAAGGATTTTTGCAACAATGTTTACCAAAAATATTGGCCTTAGTTTTTTATTCTAGTGTTGTCTCTGCCAGGTTTTGGTATCAGGATAATGCTGGCCTCATGGAATGAGCTAAGGAAGAGTTCTTCCTCCTCAATTTTTAAAGAATAGTTTCAGTGGGAATGTTACCAGATCTTCTTTACACAGCTGGTAAATTCACCTATGAATCTGCTCCTGAGCTTTTTCTGGTTGGTGGGCTTTTAATTACAGACTCAATTTCAGATCTCATTATTAGTCTGTTCAGGAATTCAATTTCTTCCTGGTTCAACCTTGAGAGATTGCATGCTTCCAGAAATGTATCCATTTCTTCTAGAATTTCTAATATGTGTGCATAGAGATTTTTGGATTTATGTCGGGTCAGGGATAATGTCCCCTTTGTCATTTCTGATTGTGTTTATTTGGATTTCTCTCTTTTATTTTTTAATACTCTAGCTAGTGGTCTATCTATCTTATTAAATCTTTGAAAGAACAAACTCCTGGATTCATTATATATTTTATTTTCTCTCCATTTCCTTAAGTTTAACTCTGATTATGGTTATTTCTTATTTTCTGACAGCTTTAGGGTTGGTTTTCTCTTGTTTCTCTAGTTCCTTTAGTTGTAATGTTACATTTTTAATTTTAGATCTTTCTAAATTTTTGATGTGAGTAATTAGTGCTATCAACTTTTCTCTTAACATTGCTTTGGCTCTGTCTCAGATATTACGGCATGTTGTATCTTTGTTTTCATTAGTTTCAAATAATTTCTTAATTTCTACCTTAAGCTTGTTGTTCATACAGAAGTCATTCAGAAGCAGGTTGTTTAATTTCCAACTTTTCAATGTGAGCAATTAGTGCTATAAACTTTACTCAACATTACTTTGGCTCTGTCCCTGATATTATGGTATGTTGTATCTTTGTTTTCATTAGTTTCCTGTCATCCAGTTGTAAGCTGGTTATTATGCAGATTTGTTTGTGTGGTTGCTTTAAAGTTTCCCTGGGGTATGTATTTAAGTATGTTTTTGTAGTGGCTGGTAACAATCTTTCCTTCTCATATTTAGCACTCCCTTGGGGCCTCTTGTAAGGCAAGTCTGGTGGTAAAACAAATCTTGCCTGTCTCAAAGGATCTTATTTCTACTTCACTGATGAGACTTGGTTTGGCTGGATATGAAATTCTTGGTTGGAATTTCTTATCTTTAAGAATGCTGAATATGGACCCCTAATCTCTTCTGTCTTGTAGGGCTTCTGTTAAAAGGTCTGCTGTTAGACTAATGGGGTTATTTTCATAGGTGATCTGCCGCTTCTCTCTAGCTCCCTAAAGCATTTATGTCTATCATGTTGACCTTCAAGTATCTGATGACTATGTGTTTGGGGATGGTCTTCTCGTGTAGTATTTCAAAGAGTTACTCTACATTTTCTAAATTTAAATGTTGGCTTCTCCAGTGAAGTTGAAGAAATGTTTATGAATAATATCCTGAAATAGGTTTTCCAAGTGGCTTGCTTTCTCTCTCCCTCTTTTAGGGACACCAGAGTGTCACAGATTTGATCTCTTTACATAATCCCATATTTTTGGAGGTTCTGTTCATTCTTTTTTACTGTTCTTTTCTTTATTTTCATCTGACTGTTATTTCAGAAAGCCAGTCTTCAATCTCTGAAAGTCTTTCCTCGGCTTGGTTGATTCTTTGTTAATACTTGTGATCCTATTCTGAAATTCTTAAAGTGAGTTTTCCAGTTCTGTGGGATTAGTTTAGTTCTTTCTTAAAATGTCCATGTTGTCTTTCCTTTTCTGTATCATTTTATTATAGTCCTTAGAATCCTTGGACTGGCTTTTGACTTTCTCCTAAATCTTGATGATCTTAGTTTCTATTCATATTTTGAATTATATTTCTGTTATTTCAGCCATTTCAGCCTGCCTAAGAGCCATTGCTGGAGAAAGAGTGTGTTCATTTGGAGGTAAGAAGATACTCTGGCTTTCTGAGTTGCCTAAGCGGTTGATTGTGCTTGTTCATTCTTATCTTTGTGAGCTGATGCTCCTTCAATATTTGAAGTTGCATTTTTGAGATTTATTTTACTTTATTTTATTTTATTTTTATTTCCCTGTGCCTTTGATTGTGGTATAAGGTGAGTTCATTTGACTGGATTCATTTTTGGAACACTTTATGGGGCCAATGTTCAGCTCAGGACTTGTGGGCTACTTCCTGTAACTCTGCAGTTTGGAATTGGGACCCCAGCTTTGTTCTCTGGCCCCTCCAGGTTAAGAGCCTGCTGAAGGGCCTGAGGTTTTCCTATACCACTGGTCAAAAAAAGTCTGAGGGTGGTGCTATCCAAAGCACTTCTTTGGTAATGGGATTTGTGCTCATTCAAATGTTCCAGCAGCAGTGGTAGCACAGCAGGTTACACGTTTGTCAACTGAGATAGGTCCTTGATGGGCACAAGGGTGCTGCCATATGTGCACATGTTAGTGATGTTGGATGGTTGTGGGTGCTGGCAGGTATAGGGCTGGTTTCTTCCATGTGCCCATTCACACTAACATCACTGGTGGTGCAGGACCCATGTAAAGTATTTTATGTCTATAAATTTATTGAATTTAAACAGCACCATTCTACACTTGTTTCTGACTTCAAGTTAAAGATATACCTTTAATGACAGAAAAAAATAGTGATGACAGGTTTCTTGAAAGTATGTACATTGCATGGTTTTGTGTTGTGTTTAGTAAATATCACTGAAGCAGCCCTGTTTCCTGGTGTAAATACCAAGGTTCTTGGTCTCAAGACCAAGTAAATCAAGGTTTTGGACACACATGCACTGAGTGAGATTGCAGAAGGAGTTTAATAGGTGAAAGGAGAGAACACCTCTCTCCCACAGAGAGGGATCTCAAGCACATTACCAAAGTGTAGTAAAAATGTCAGGGTTTTTATAAATGGGCCAGAGAGAAGGTGGTATCTTATCTTTCTAAGGCCTGAAGATAGTCAGGACCAGGTGGGCTATCTGCATAGAGCAGAGTTTTCTATCAGCTCTCACTCTATCCCTTGATCATATAAGCAGACTCTTAGTCTGTGCTGCTTTGTTTTGCTTATCTGGAAGGGAGTTTCCATGTCTGCTTCCAAACATCTTCTTGCAACTGCAAGTATCCCCCCCACCCCAAATCTGCTTCTAGCTTCCCTATCTTAGTGTGCCTAAAGGAAAAAAAAAAAAATGTGCTTATTAAGGCCTATTGTTTTTACTGGGGACCACTGTATGAGTGTGAAGTTTGGTGATTACCCCCACACTCCTTCTGAACCCAAGTTTATCTGTGTTTTACAACCACATTTTTCAGGCTACCCTTTGATAGAAGACAAGTGATTTATTTGAACTGCATGAGGTTAGAAAGGAAGCTATTTCCGTGACTCTCTTTACCCTAACAGTCTATCTAAATAATTTCTATTTCCTGTAACATTCCACCCGTTCCCAGGAATGGAATCCTTAACTGCTGTTATGAAGAATTGTGTGACAACTTCTTCCGACTACTTCCTTCTGGAGAGGAGTGTGGTATGGGAACAGCAGCTAGGGCTCCTTCTGGGGTTGATATAAGGGTCCTGGGTAGAAGGGTCGTTTCATTTTTGGCTCTATTTGCAGTACCATCTGAAGATTGATGGGTTCTAGGCAAGAAGAGATAAACTTCACAAGAAGGTTTATAAATTATCTGGCAGGATTTGTAGGATAATTAACCAGAACTAGAATATTTTTTCCAGATTTTTACATTACCCTATCCTTTTTGTCTCCTTTGAGTCACAGCTGGAGATTGGTGGTTGGCTTACAGGAATAAGCACACTTAGTTTAAAATGTAGACAAAAACTTCAATTAATGAGACTAGAAGTTAGTGATAGATTTATGATGTTTTATTTTTTTATTTAAAAAAAAAAACAATTTATTTCTCTCCAGTTTTTGTTTTTGTTCAAAAAAAAGAAAATCTATGATAAGACTGATTTGTTTGCAAAACAGACTTTAGTCTTATACTTGGCTTAATTATTTACGTAAAGTGCAACAAGAATAATTACCGTTAGATAAGGCCTTTTTGATGGCTTTGATGGAATTATTTTCCACAAGAAATCTTAGATAGGACTTTTTAAAGCCGAGCCCAGCCACGAGTTTACACCCTCAGATATCTGTGAGTTGGTAAACTTATTTCTTCTTGAGGTTCTAGGACCATGGGGTGTCTAGGCCTGTTAGAAAGTGGCATCCTTTACTCACCACAGGTCGGGAACTTTGTACAGAGACTGTATAGACAGTTAAGTCCAGTTTTCCCAAGAAGCTTTTATTGGCTCTGCCAATTGAGCTTGATTCCTTAAAGAGAACGCACCCTGCACCCCGCACCCCTTCCGTCAAAGCCGTGGTAAAGTAACCTGTTTTTCCAATTGTGTCTTATTGCAGAAGAAAATGGATTCTTGTTGCAATGATGCAAACAACTATATTGTAATTTAAGAATACTTATAATTAGTTTCCAAATTCTAGAGGAACCAGGCAGAGAGAAACAAACATGTTTCAAATCTTGTTCACAGGAGTGTTACTTGTTTAGTAGTTAAAAGTTCCTAAGAAAGTTTCCCTGAGTTTGAAAAACAAAATAAGGATCAGCAGTATTTCAAGCATAAATTAAGACTATTGCTATAGTTTTCTATTAGTTCACTCCATTCCATTAACACTTGTTCTGCTTGATATTCATAAACATTTTAGATTTTTATGAGTTACGTACATTTTTTTGTTATCAGAAACCCGGATTTAGGAGCATCTGTTAAAGTTCCACAGCTTGATTATAAACTATCTTTTGAAGAAAATTAAACCAAGACAATGACTGTAAATGACAAAATGTCCAGGGTAGTTATAGTCAAGAACGTGGTTACAGCCATGGTTATTTCCATGGCTTACAATAACACAACATAACAACCTTAATTGTGATTGATAGCAAATATTCAGACGCTAGAACCTTAGACATCCCATATGGTTTTGAAACATATGTTAATATTATTCCTTGAAATATAACATGAAAAGCATTAGACATTATTATGTCAATTCCATGTATCTAAACCTGTTAAATAATCCTGTTTACTTCTTTCTCGGCTGCTCCAGGAGTCCTTTGCAACACCCAAAAGCCAGGAGTCAGGAAAGACAAACTTGAGACTAAAGATTGACTTTGGAAAGCCTGTAAATATGTTCATAATTTAAAACAGTTGATATTATAAAATAAAATTTTAGATTACCATAAGGTTTTTTGTCAAAGTGATGAGTCAAAAATTTGAAAAAGCCAAAACCATTCATCAGCTTTTATTATTACATGAAAATCTTGTTCAATCAGTTTGACCATGAGGTGAGATTTTTAAAAACTTTTTATAAACTTCCACAAATTTTGCTAAAGAGTAGATTAGCATTTTAAGAAAACCTTGTTGTGCTTTTATTTTAATATTTAATTTACATAAAAACATGTAATACCCTTTTGAATTTAGTTAGTATGTTTACAAACAATTTTCTTTACAAGATTAATTTTTAAAAATCTTTTTTTACAATTTACTTAAACATTCACTTTATTTTATTTAATTTAAGACAATTATTTATTCCTTGGCAAAATGTACGTTTCCATGCCTTCCTAAAATCTTCAACTAAAAACCACGTTTACTGTATTTTTTTAACACACCTTGCATGCAAATCCATGTCCAGTAGTCTCAATTACATGCCATAATGGTAACTCTTAGCAATTGTTAACGTTAATATAAAATCTGTTAAGTTGTTTTAATTATGTCCTAGGTGCAGACAGAGTCTGACTTCTCTCAGCATAGTTAGGGGTGTGGCTACTTCCATGTGTTCCCAAGCCTCCATTGTGAAGCTGGCAACTTGATAGTATTTAAAGTCCAAAGAAGCAGTTTACAATCTTAAAACATTTAGCAAACCTACTACCTGACCTGAATAATCTAGACCACGTTTTAACACCTTGAAGACATTAATTCTTAAGACTGTTTTTATTTTTAAAGATTAAAATCACTTGAGCTGAAAGGCACCACAGCTATTACTTTTCCTTAAAAATATTTTTAAATCAAATATTTTTAGGCAAATTAATTAGAGCTGTTTTTAGTAGACCTCACACAAACAATACATTTATAACCACACAGACAGGAGATTCAGTAGTTATAAGATTTATATTTGCCAATTTCCCAATTGGATTATGGCTTCTGGGTGAGGCCCTTTAAGAATAGGACTAGGAATACAATTTCCAGGGCCTAATAAACAAGCATAACTGGAAGATAAAGACAGATTTTGAGAGATACTTACTCACCTCTAATTCTAGGGGTTCCATGAAGTAAACAGAGATTTTTCCCAAAGTTGGATTTGTGGTGACTTTTCTGTTTTCCCAAGGGGTCACAGGCTACCAGAAGTTATTCTCGGGTCTTTCATATATGCACCAAGAGTAGCAAGACACAGTGAAAAAAGTCATTCAGTCTACTGGGGGAAAAAAAAAAAAAAAGCTTTTCTAGGAAAATAAGATTTATAAAGAGAAAAACATAAAGGCCTTTTAAATATCCCTATAGCTTGGATATCTACTTTCAATTAAGTTGAGTGTATTTTTAAAAAATTCTTTTTCATCTGGGTACAATGGCTCATGCCTGTAATCCCAGCACTGTGGGAGGCCAAGGTGGGTAGATCACAAGGTCAAGAGATGGAGACCATCCTGACCAACATGGAGAAAGCCTGTCTCTACTAAAAATACAAAAATTAGCTAAACGTGGTGGTATATGCCTGTAGTGCACCAATACACTCCAGCCTGGTGACAGAGCAAGACTCTGTCTGAAAAAAAAAAAAAAAAAAGTCTTTTTCATTAATTAAAACTTTACAGAGAATGTAAACAATAATGCTTGCCATTTTTGTACCACTACCTATTCACAATTACATTTAAGTTCTCCAGATTTCTCTGGGAGAAAGTGGCTGGACTCCGGCAAGGACAGGTTTTCAACTGGGACTGCAGATCTCTTTAGCGTCAAAGCTTGACATTTGAAGAGGCAACTGTCTGTTAGCCAGACACTTTCCTCAGAGGACAACAATCCTATTACGTTGTGTGGGGTTGAGCAGTTAATCTATACCCCATGGTTAACCCAGTGGCCTATGGCACTGGCAAAGCCACTACTGTAACTGCTTGGAGACAGGCTGACCATCCTTTTGCCACCAACTTAAATTACTTGCTTAAGTATCTCACTGGCTGTTGAGCTAGGCCTCAAGCCTTAGTGAAAACTTCCATGTTAAAACTATATATCATTTCCTTCTTTCTGGTATATACAGATTGAATGCTTTTCCTATGGAAAGACTGAGGACTGGTGCTTTAAGTAAGGCTTGCTTTAGCTGGATAAAGACTTTTTGAGCCTCTGGTTCCCCAAATTGGGGGTGAGTTTTAACTGTTTGAGTTTCTGTTATGAGGTGGTATAAAGACCGAGCCATTTCCCCACAGTCTGCAAGATTCAATAATGACAATGAATCTCTTAACTGCTAAAGGAAATGGACTTAATCCTTTTCTCACCTGGTGCTCTGGTCACTCCTGACAACATTAGACCTAGGTCTAGATTTTACAGAAGTCTGACAGAGCTGAGCTTTAGATTTTGAGACCCTATATCCCCTTTTAGCTAAGAAATTGAGGAGATCCCAAGTGCCTTCTCAAAATTTCCTTGATTGGGGCACAGAGGATAGTGTCATTTACACAGTGCAAAGTTTCATCTTGAGAGTGAGAAAAACTAGACAGATTTTTAGACAGGGCCTGTATTAGCAACTTCCTTACAACGTCAAGTGCTGCCCAAGTAATGAATATGTTCTTTATTAAATTGAGGGGCAAGAAGGTGTATTTTATTAAAGCTTTTCTTAATCTTTCCAAAAAGGCAAGGAGATTTTCATCTGGCATTTGGTTCAGCATGGATAGTTTATAGTAATTAAGAGGTTTGGTTCTGGTTCTTAATCCTTTTAAAATGAACATCAGAAAGTGTTTTATTTTCCACTTATTTATGGGCTCACTAAGCCTCCAATTCGGGGTCTAAAAAGGCACTGTTTCTCCTCCTGTTGGGAATGGGGATCCTGTCTCTCTTTTACCCTTTTTTTCCCTTTAGAATTTTTTCTTTCAATAATTTTAAACTGGCTATAGGAGTGCTGTTTATCTCCAAATGTTTCTGCTGCCTGTAAGGCTGCCTGCTTTTCTGTAACAGTTATGGTTTGGCTTAAAACTAGTATAGCATCCCTTCATGTAAGATCACTTGGGTTAAATTTTGAAAAGCCTTAGTATACCTATAAGGGTCAACAGAAAATTGGCCCAAGTCTCCCTTTATTTGCCTAAGGCCTTAACAATGAGAAGGGACCATGTACCCTAGTGGTGCCCCTTCCATCTGTCATTTCTTGTAAGGATAGGAATGAAGCTGGGGTAGTGGGGAGCTTTGGAGATGGTGGAGCTGGAGGAGCTGATGGTAAATTTGGAAGGGGCCCCAGATAAAGGGGACTGGAAGAACTGAGGCACTTTGAAGCTGCCTCCAATGGCTCCTCCAAAATTTGTTCTTCTGATGTAGGAGAACTACTCTCCACAGACCTGCTTGATGTGATTGTTAAGAGAGCTGAGTCAATAGTGCAATGCCTTCAAAGGTCTTGGTTGTCTCAGAAGGCAAAGAAAGCCTGTGCATAGGGGACCCCAGACCCATGCCCTCCCACCTACAGGAAAGATCTAATTGTTGGATAAGATTAAAGTTAAGGCTCCCTTCATCTGGCCAGGTATGTTCATTCCTGAGATAGTCAGAAGGCCATGCCCTTATGCGAAAAGAAATGAGCCACTTTTTCTCAAAGTCTTAGGGTATAAGAAGTCTCAGTGCCTCAGAATGCACTCCAGTTGGGTGCAGGTTGAACATGACTTTTTACACATCTAGAAAAGAGACAAGAGAAGAGGTATCCCTCAGTCTTCTTGTTCTTTTCAGTGTGACCCAGGGTAGAGGGGACAACAGTGGGGGGTGTCCCCCTGACTGCTCTCCCTTTTTGGTCCCTAGGTCCTGGCACCATAATTGCCACCCATGGTTGCAGACATGACCCCCAAACATGGTACCAGAGGATCTAATCTAGTCCCACTTACCCATGTGACCTGAGTCCTCTTTCAGGTAATTGGGTAATTACCCTTTTAACTCCTAGACTTGTGTGACCTCCATGAATCCTTGATGGATGGGTCTCAGGAGAGATTATGTAACAGTTGCATTTCAGCAAAGCCCCTTAATGGGGGAAGTATACTGAGCTCAGCTTTATATCTTGCTATTATAACCTGGACTAGCGAATTTATTCTCTAATGGTGGTTCCAGTTAACTTTCAGGCATAAAATCCCATTTCTATTTAGATGCCATTCTAGTTGTAGACAGAATAGATGTCTCAAGAGAACATCAGGGTTAAATGGTGGCCTTCCTGCTAATGGAGATAGTATTGTGACTAAAATTTGGTTTCAGAGAACATTTTTCTCCTCACTGCTGACAGCAGAGTTCTTCCTCTCACAGAGAGGGTGTAAGGTTTGGTCACTATTAGAAATACATAAAAGGGAGAAGAACTGGAAAGCTAGAGGCTTTTTGCAAATTGCAGACAAGTTTCCCCATGGAGAAAATTCCCTTCCACTAGGTGGCAATGCAAGCCTTGAAATACCAGGCAATAACTTTACCACCATATGCTCTAAACAAAGGACAGAGAGGGAAGTTGGACATGTGGCAAGCTGTCCCCACAGAAAACTCCTAGCAGGAGAAAGTTAATTTGCCTCACAGAGGGACTACCCAGTCTGACTGGGGAGTGCTGGCTCCTCACATGGGAAAAGAAACAGCCTAGGTGGAGAGAGGGACATTCATTGGGGTGGGGGGGATAGGAAGTAATCTCCTACCCAACCCCAGGAAGTGCCGTCATTAGGAGTTAGTTTATCAGATCTGATCATGAAATCTCCCTGTCTGTAGAAAGTCACAAAACCAGCAATCTCTTGACCAGCATTCCTGGCTACTAAGGTAGTGGCTAAACCTGACTGATTGAATTATTTCCCTGGGCTGTAAAAAATCTCCCACAGCATTGCATACAGAGAGGAGATGGGAGACATGATGACCACAAAAAGGAATGGAGGAAAATAAGATTTGCAATAGGAAAGCTTGGCAATCCCATGGCAGACAACTGATTGGGCAGTTGGAGGCTGGGGTCAGTGTCAGGCCAGGAATCTTTGAATAACATGAGGGTGTAGCCCTGGCCAGAAATCCTCAGTTGCTTCAGGACCAATTTTAGCCCTGTGTGACAGTAAAGTTCTCCATGAATGGAAACTGCTTTGGACAGAGCCAACATTCCCAAAACTCTGAGGGCACTGCCTAAGTCCTCCCCAGCAAGCCTCACATCTGAATCTGTAAGATTGGTGGCTAGCCCTTGTGGCTCATTAACCTGAAGATTCCCAGTTCTTTCAGAGAATAAAAACAGGATGGGAATACTCAGAAATAAAAGTAGACAATCTGCTCCTTTACTCACTCTTCTGATAAATTCACCTTCAAATCCTGAGCGGACCCCCAGAATGAAGCACTGCATTGTCTGGGGTAAATACCAAGGTTCTTGGTCTCACTACCAGGGAAATCAAGGTTTTGGATACACACATAGAGTGAGATTGGAGCAGGAGTTTAATAGGCAAAAGGAAAGAACAACTCTGTCACAGAGAGGGGTCCTGAGCACATTGCCAAGTTGTTGTAAAAATGTCAGGGTTTCTGTAAATGGGCCAGAGAGAAGTTGGTGCCTATCTTTCTAAGGCCTGAAGATTTAATTGGGACCAGGTATACTATCTGCATAGAGCAGGGTTTTCTATCATGTCTCACCCCATTCCTTGATCATGTAGGCAGACTCTTTGTGCTGCTCTGTGCTGCTTTGTTTTGCTTATCTGGGAGGGAGAGTTTCTGTGTCTGTTTCCAGACATCTTCCTGCAGCTGCCGGCATCCCCACTGTGTTGGCTTCTAGCTTCCCTATCTTAGTGTGCCTGAAGGAAAAAAATGTAGGCCCATTGTTTTTACTGGGGCCCATTGTATGAGTGTGAAGTTTGGTGATTACCTAGGAGACCCTCCCCCCTTCTGTGCCTGAGTTTATCTGTGTTTCACAATCTGATCTTTCAGGTTGTCCTTTGTCGGAAGAGAAGTGCTTTCTTTAAACTGCATAAGGTTAGAAAGGGAGCTATTTCTGAGCTGCATTTTGTTAGAAGGAAAGTGTTCTGCTGCGGACTCTTTGTACCCTGTCTACCTACATAATTTCTTTCTATTTTGTATAATATTGAGAGAATGTGTTAAGGAAAACCAAGTCCACAAAGGGCATGGTTTGAAAAGCAAGAACTTCCCAGCTCCATGCCTCCATCCACCTCCCCATCCAGGAACCTAGAGTTCTTTGTCTAACTTTCCCTTGCATTGGCTAGGTAAAATTCTAGGTGAGCTTCTTTGTTCAGAAAGCCTGCCAAAAGCCCTGGAAGGAGGGGCTCTGTTGTGGGCCCAAGCAACCAATCTGGGATCAGAGTCAAAGATCAATCATTCCAGAGGAAATCTGAAAGAACTCTTATTAAACGAGAACATAAATGGAGCCGAAATAACTCCAGAGATAAAATCCCCCTGCCTCTTACCTGTGAAGATTTCCCTCTCTGGGATACCCTCCCACAACAACCTGGGAGCTATCTTTTCCTTTCTGCCTGTGTGGATATCCCCTTCGTATCCCCCTCCCTTGGCGGCATGGGAGCTCTCTCTCTTTCTCTCTCTCTCTCTGCCTAATAAATCACTTTCTGCTAAACTCTTTGGGTCCGATATTAACTTGAATGGTAAGCCCACCATGCCCCCAGTGCCCCTTCCCCCATTCTTGGGGCAAAGAGAGGCCAAGAACCTCAGGCACATCAAATTGGGGAGGGAGCTGAGCCCTGTTCCATCCCACAATCCAGTTATAATCTCTCTACATGTACATTCATGTATATTGATAATAGTGATTATCTCCTATGACTGTGAATGAAAGGTTCTCCATACTCATCAAACAAGCTTCTTCACTTGCACTCTCACTTTATAAATTTAATCTTATACTTAATTTTATCTTTCATGATTAATTTATCCCCCTCCACTGGACTTTTCCATCAGATTGCAAACATTCTTATGTCCCTATTAAAAACAAAAACACAAATGCTTTTACTCTTCTACACGTCTTTACTCCATGTCTTTTTTCTGCTTCACAGGTAATTTCTCAAAATTTCTTTTTTTTTTTCCTTGTAATTTCTGTCTCCACTCCCTCATCTCACAGTTTCTCCTCTTAATCTCTAACTGGCTTTCAGTCACCATTCCACTGAGTTTGCAGTAGCTACTGACATTGTTTTCTTTTTAAATTCTATCCTTACCTGTACTGTCAGCATCATCATTTCTTTTTCTTGAAATTTTGGGGGGGTCACCACCTGAGGGGTCTGTCCTGCAGACGCATGACCCAGTGACAGATGAATAAATTCACTTACACATAGAAGACAGTGAATGAGTGAGCTGAGGTGTCATGAGCCACTGCCAAAGAGGGATCACAGCTATACAATGCTCACTAGTTTACTCTCTCCCCATTTATTCAGTATAAATACAGATTGTCTATTCATAAGACAATTATCAGTACAATTAGCAACATTCTTTTCCAGTCAAAGAGTAGCCTCCAGGAGTGGGGCCTAACCAAGTTTGTTGAGTGCGTAGATTTATAGTGCAAAGGGATTTTAAAATTTTAGTTTTAGGTTGCTTTACATCTGCTGTAAAATTGTCATGAAGGTTCCCCAGAGATGTTGCTTCAGCTCATCCCAACTATGTATTGATTGATTTTATGTTGGAGAAGTGACACAGATATGTTTATGTTCCTAGTCACAGCTTAATTGCTTTCAGAATATCAGTGCATCCTGTCGCTCCCCCACATGCTCTAAAGCAGCCCGGAGAGCTTGAAAACATGCAAGAATTTCTTGATCTATACTTTGCTATGAGAGAAGTTCATTAGACACATTTTTGGCCAGATTATCTACAAAGGCAGCTGTTTGTGCTGACTCAGTAACAGATGTTGCCTCAACACTGGCAGTTGCTAGGGTGACTATGGCTAAGTCTATAAAGGCCATAAGTGTAACTATGAATCTTTTGTGTCTGACCTGGGATACGGCACATTCTAAGGTGGCAAGGACAGAGGAACCTTGCCAATCACGGTTAAACTGACTGGTAGGAATGCCTCAGATTGTCTCCTTAATACCATGACACTGGTAATTTTTAAATGAATTATTTTGTGATTAGTGATACATAAGGCAAACCAAGCCTGTCCTTGCACCCGGGTTACAAATGTGGAGTTTTGGGATATAATGGAAATGTTAGTTCTTATAAGGAAAACATATGGATGGGTAGTACAAATCAGGCACTATTAGAGTGATTCTGAACAAAGGTTATAGTATAGTTGCAAATGGAATTATGATATGTCTCATGCCAGGTGTTAAGGAAGGTGCTAAGATGTCCCAGGTGCCATAAGGTGCCTTGGGGTGGCATGGACTTTATTTAAGGTCTGGAATATCCCATCTTCCCCATCAGCCCAAATTATAGGGGAATGAGACATAGCTATGAAACTGTGATTGATACTATGATGGATGAAGACATTAGTAAGTCTACCCTGCAATCAGCCATGGGAGTTCCAGTCTAAAAAGTTATAATTGCCTACCTGGAAGCTATGGGCTTTTTTCCCATGACAGACCTCCCAGCTAAAGTGGAATCCATTACTTTCCCGGCTTTGTTCTTTATCACAGGAAGGAATGTTTGGGAAAGTAGCATTGATTACATTGCCTGGTTTGAGGCTGCCTGCAGCTAAGAATGTTAAAGTATTTCCTTTGCCGTGATGTAACCATACTTGTTTTGGGGCAGGTGTGCCGTAAGGGTTAGAACCTTTATAACTTACGCACAGTGGGAGAATAGTGGAGTGATAGGTAGTGTTATCTGGCACCTTAGTCCAATATGTGCCATTATTGAGGGAGCCCACTGGGGTAAATCTATCCCTCCTAGTTAAGCAGGTGCATTGTTAGAAGCTGGAAAAGGAGGTGTTTGTTTAGGTAACAGAACAGAAAAAAAGGCAGATTTAGAAGATGGGCTCAATAGAGTGTAGCAGATACAGTCTGCAGGCAGAGTGAGAGAATAAAAAATAAACACATTATCTGGAGTGAATTTTGTCTGTGTCCAGAGTAGGATTTGTTTAGCCTTCTGTGCTTTCCTCTTCAGCATCCTCAGGTGATGTCTGGGGCTTGTGTTGTCCTGTAGGGTCTTTCATACAGTGGCTTAAGTTTTTCTTCTTTCCATCCATTGATGCGGACATACTCTCCAGTCTGGTGCTGGTATACTGGAAATTCTAGGAGTTGTGCCTGTGCCCAAAGATTTTTTATAATCTTTGAAAAAGAGCAGGTTAGTGCCGTAAGAAAAACTTTTTGTGCCTTATTTTAATGTCTAATTTACAGAAAAACTGGATACCTCTCTAACTTTACTCAGTATGTTTACACACAGAATTTCTTTTACAATTAACATTTTAAAACTTGCTTAGACCTTCAAAACAAAAATTATACAACCTTTCCTGCATAAATTCCTTCATATAACATTTTCATGACCTTCATAGACAATCTTTTACATGCATTAACTTTTCTGACAATGTCTTATAATCTTCCTTTAAGGTGCCTTTTTATATCTATAACTTTCTTATTTCTTTCTCTACTTCTCTCTCTTTACCTTTCCTTCTCTCTTTTGCTTCCCTGTCTTTCTCTCTCTTTCTCTTTCTCTCTCTCTCTTTTTACGCTCTTTCCTTGGTCTCATTTTCTGTGCCTATCTTTGATATCTGTCTTTTCTCATCTCTCTGTTATTCATTCTTTCCCTCTATTTCTCGTTTCAATCTTTCTGTTTCTGTCTTGAGAGGTTTTAGCAAAGTGCTTTTCTATAGCTGACTGAAATTTGTCATCTACATTTACAAAATTAAGGGCAAATAAGGCTTGTTCTATTAGTGTTGCCTTTTAAAATAACAAACAGGTTTTGCAACTTATCAATTAGAAAATTTTTTTTCTACTGGATAGCAAAGCTATATGGCTGGCTTTTAATTGCTCCTCACTAATTCATGAGCTCTCTGTAATTTCTCTTCTTTCAGAGGTCATTGTTCTACCTAATTAGAATTTTCAGATAGTTATGTTAGAGGTAGGGTTGGAATAATAACAGTGATCGTTAGCAAAAAAAGGTTTTACAAATTCTTAAATTTTACTTAAATCTTATCAGAGCTTGTAATCGGGTTCGTCACTTGTAAACATACAACATTTCACCATGGGCTGTTGTGGAGCTAGAGAGCAGCAGCATGATTCCAGGCAGTGGCCAAGTTTCACTCTCCTAGGCACAGCTTTTTGCCTATAGGGATCTTTGCTTGTGCAGCTCCCTCCTCCCTGCCCAGTGGCTGTTGCCTGCTGGGTGGAAATTCCCCTGCCTGCCTCCTGCCTCCTGCCTACTGCTTGCTTGGCCACGGTGCTTGGACTTCTAATGCTTTTCCTTATCTTTTTATGTACCTGATTGCCTTGTCGATCCTGTATTATCAGGGAGGCTAAGAGCTCTCCTTCTAATGCTGCTTGCTTATCTATTGAAGGAGGGGGCTTAGGTAAAACCTCCATTTCCTCTTTGTAATTTTGGCCCGGTGATAACGTTACTGGGACCTGTTGCCTTTGCACATGAAGCTGTTTAAGATTTCTCCCCACTTTTTCCCAGAGCTTTTCCTCCAGTGGACTTTCTGCCAGAAACCACAGGCTTTGGGCCACAGCAGTTTGCATTGCATTTCTTAATTGGGCCTGTGAGACTGACACTCTACTGGCTTTAAGCAGCTGTTTCAATACTGTTATATACTGTTCCTGTTGAACCGATATAACTGCTGTTCCATGAAGAAGCCTCAGCCTGTGCAATCCTTCCCCAAACTTGGTAATCCGCAGCAAGTAACAATGACTTACTGACTCAACCTTTGCCTTCAGGGGGTCTGTCACTCTCCCTTCACAGCAATGGTCACATCGGGGTCCCCTTCACCTGCCAAGTATCCTCACACAGGGTGCACCACTGCGGGGGGTTTCCTCACATTGGGCTCCCTGTCAGGGTCACCACCTGCAGAAGTCTATCCTGCAGACCTTGACTCATCAACAGATGAATAAATGTACTCACACACAGAATACAGTGAACCAGTGGGCCAAGGGGTCATGAGCCACTGCCAGAGAGAGAACACAGCTACGTGATGCTCACTAGTTTGCCCTCCCCCATTTATTCAGTATAGATTTAATAACAGAGGCTTTAAGTCAAGACACTTGTAGAGAAAGATTAAAGGCCAGGTTCTAATGCACAAAGCAAACAAGTTGATAATATCCCTGGTTAACCTCCCCCAAGAGGGCCATCTAGCTCAAAGGTTAATTTTAAGATCACATGAGGGAGCAAGTTAGTTAGGTAAACTCCTCACATACTCTGGCTATTTGCTTTATTTATTAACTAAATGTAAAGGGGATTTAGGCTGCCTTCAGCCAAAACTTCTGCTGAAACTAAGAAAACACCTTTAGGCATTCCAAAAGGGTTTGAGATTATATTCTTATAACTTTCTCTACTATTTTTCCCTTAATATTTTTGCCACCACCTTGAGTGAATTTCCACAAAATTTATTTTAGTATACTTATGCTTACTATCTGTCTTAATCTGTTCAGGTTACTGTAATAAAATCCCTTAGGTAGTGGCTTTGAAACAATAGAAATTTTATTTCTCATAGTTCTGGAGGCCCAGAAGTCCAACATCAGGACACCAGAAGATCTAGCATTTGGCTTGTTTTCTGGATCATAGAGGTGATTTTTGTACTCTGTCCTCTCATGGTGAAAGGGAAGAAAGAGCTCCTGTCAGGCTATTGTATAAAGTAATTAATCCCATTCATGAAGGTTCTTCATGACATAATCACCTTTGTGGGTTATGATTTTAACATGTGAATTTGGGGAGACACAAACATTTGGACTACAGCAGTATCTTTTTCTGATCTCCATTCACTTGATATTTAATATCCAAGCTTAACAAGGCTAAAACAAAAGCCCTGCTTTTCATCAATAACATTCCACCGACATTATTCTCCCATACAGTCTCCTATAGCTATGAAGAAATAAATATAATCTCATAAATACTTATCATTTCTCTTCACTCTCATACCTATTCCATCAAAAGTTCTGTTACCTTCATTTCAGAACAAATTTCAACTTCTTTTATCTCCCCATTGCCACTACTTCCATCTTAGCCAAGTCACTTACTTTTCTCTCTCCTTCTCCTAATATTGCTCCCCTGAAGTTCATCAAGTAGCCAGAGTGCTCTTTTAAAGATAGATCTAATAATATTCTTTTCCTGCTTGAAACTTTCCAATCAGTTTTATTTCCCTTTTGAATTAAAGCTAAACCTTTTTACGGCTTACAAAGTAACACGTGATTGAGTCTCTTTGGTCCCATCTCTGACCATTATAGTTATAACCTTTCTCAGCCACATAACCACAACCTTCTTTCCATATGCATGCCAAATTGATCCACATTTTAAGGCTTTTCAATAATCAACCAACTTTCTGAAATGTTTCCTCTCCTGATCTTCACACATCTGGCTTCTTGGAATTCTTAATTTGGTTTTAATATTACCTCCTCAAAAAGGACTTTGTGGCTTTGACATATACAGTGGTCTCTTTGTCATGTTCTACCATCACATCTTATATTTATTCTCTATGCCACTTAATATTATGTGTCATTTTATTACTTACTTTGTTAATTTCTAAAGTAGTTTCTGTATTATTTTCTATAGGAATATAATTTTTAAGAGTGTAGACCTTCTCAATCTTGTTTACTGTATCTCCAGGTCCTAGAACACTGCCTGCCATTTAGTAGTGTTAACTAAATATTGGGCAAGTGAATAAAGTAACAAATGAATAAATGATGGAAATAAATCTGTTCCCTAGAGTTTAAATATGAAAATGTATTATCTTAGATCTTATCCAATGATAGGCCCTTTTTTTTTTCTTAAGCTATTTTCCCCCCTGCTTCATCCTTAACCATTTCTTGAATCATATATATATATATATAATATCAAACTATTTCCCCCTATGTCTATCTATCTATCTATCTATCTATCCATCCATCCATCTATCTATGTATCTATCTATCTTTCTTCACAGGGGTACTATATGACAGTAGGTAGACAGGCATGAGTAGGGCAGGAGAAGGCTCTACCCCCACCCACTAGGAATGCCAGGTGATGATCTGGCAATTATCACACTGTGTCTCTAAAAGTGATACATTGGCAGCTGGCACGAGAGAGAGGTTATTTCCTGATGGTCCACACCTGTTAAAGTGTGTATTGAATGCAGGCATCAGGGAGAAGCAACCTCTCAGGCATGAGCATTAAGAGACAAAATGGCAGGGACACACCACTGAAAAGGGAAAAAAGCCTCAGATGGGCATGCTTATAACTTCCTAAACACACTGTGCATGCTCACTTCCCAAGTATAAGGAGGGCACTGTGCATGTGGGCAGTCCACCCTAAGGGAAGAAACACGGGAAAGGGACCAGCCTCTAACATTCTAGGATCAAGGTTCAATACTACATTTGACCTTTATGTGCCTGCTTGGTATCTTCCAAGCATACTTGCCTTTCTTTACTGCTCTAAAAGATTTCTAAATAAACTTCCACCCCTGCCCTGAAACTTGTCTCAGTCTCCTTTTCTGCCTTACGCCCCTCAGTTGAATTCTTTCTTCTCAAGAGGCAAGAATTGAGGTTGCTACAGACCCACGTGGATTAGCTGCCAATAATCTATAACTCAGATACCTGCCACGGGCAACATATTGTCTAGGCTAAATGTACCATATGGATGTCACAATGAAAGAGCAAACAAAACAAAATCACAACATTTTGCAGTTGCATTTGGCTTACAAGGTTGTGGCCAGTAACCTTTGGACATTGTTAAATTTAGGAATAAAGTATTGCAGCCTCAGAATGCCTAACTTTGAAGGCTTGCTGCTTCAGGTTTTCTATTTAAGTTCAACAGAGATTTGTGCCACCAATGAGCTTTAAAAGGCACTGCACTAGAGACCTTGCCCCCATAGCCACTAGGGCTTTTAGCTGCAATTTCAGAAATTAATTTATCTTTAAATAGGATCAATCTGCATCAGGTAGCTATTCTCTTTCTAGTATTTTAATATTTCAGAGAGGAAATGTCAGTCTCCATTGCGAAGTTTCTGACAGCAAGAAGAAAAGGCAGATCAATCTCAGATTATACTTGGAGATGAAGGAGAAATAGCTACATATTAAATCAGGCTCGAGCTGGGCCCTGATTATCTATTATCTCATTTAAACCACATGAAATGTGATGAGACAAACAGTATCATTTTTCATTTGTGATAAACTGTGTGCTGTTTTTACATGTGAAGAAACATGCTTAGTGAATAAGTAACTTGCACAAGGACATTGTCAAAAGCAAAAAATTGCCTAGGCATGGTGGCTTAAGCCTGTAATCCCAGCACTTTAGGAGGCTGAGGCAAGTGGATCACCTAAAGTCAGAAGCTCAAGACCAGCTGACTAACATGGTGAAAACTCACTTCTGCTAAAAATATAAAAAAATAACTGGGCATGGCGGCAGGTACCTATAGTCCCAATTACACAGGAGGCTGAGGCAGGAGAATTACTTGAACCCAGGAGGCAGAGGTTACAGTGAGCCAAGATCGGATGACTGCACTCCAGCCGGGACAACAAGAACAAATCTCTGTTACAAGAAAAGAAAAACAAACAAACAAACAAAAAAACCAGAAAATCTAGATCTCAATCTTCAGCTTTTCAGACATACGGCATATCAATACCTATCTTACATATTTATTTCTAAATAAACATTTTGCTGCTTTGAATTTCAGAACATAATAAGAGATATAAATCACATTATATATGTGATTCCCATTATGATTTATTTAAAATACATGTTTTATTTGTTCACAATCCAGTTGCCCATTATCTTTTGCAGGGAAAACACTTAATTGTTTACCAATTTGTCATATTCCTGCTTATCCTGACAATATTTTACGTACACAAGTCAACATTTAGAATGAAAAATTTGCATGCATGTATATAGCTATTTCTTCTAAATTAAAAGTTCAATTTAATTTCAAAACCTAGCTCCCCCACTACTCTCCACCATCAAATGTCTCATAACTAAAAATTGAATGCTTACCAGAGTGTTAATTAAACTACAAATGCCAAAATTTGCCTCTATTTTTCTCTTTAAGAAAATGGTGCTGTTTAAGACAACTGTGGTGATAAAAATAAAAAATTCAGTATTATCATGGGGCATTTTTTGTATTATATATTTATATATTATCATAAATATATTTATATAGTCCTATCCTATTAAAAAAGTTTTAAGCACTAAGTTTGGCAATTTCCAGGAAATATTTATACTTAAACTCAAATACAGATATAATTATTGAGTATGAAAGAATTATATTTCTGATTTTATCAAAATTTAGATTATATATTTTTAAATGAACAGAAGGAATCATTTGAACCAATATATCAATAATGGTTATTTCTGGGTGGTAGGATTTTTTTCTATTATTCTTACGATTTTCTGCATTTCCTAAAATGAACACTTCTTTCTCTTTATTCAGTAACAACATTGCTATACACTTTTAATTGTGGAGTTATTTAATACGCTTAATCTTGTTTTAACTATCTAAATGTTAAGATGTAAAAATAACAGCTTTCCAATTTTATTTTTGATAGAAACTTAATCATTAACTAAATGCTCATTTTACAAAACTTATTTGAAAAAAGGAATTCATTTTTAAGACAGGAGCAGATATATCTACTTAAGATAGTGTGCCTTAAATATAAACAAATCAATAGATGTATTTATATATTATACTATATATGTTCTTACATATTAATTATATATGTACACTAATAATGCATAATCTTTGTATTAATACATAAACTTATTCTGAAATTTTTTTTATACTCTGTCCTTCATTTTTATGAAATTGTTTAGGAAATCTCACTTTGTGGTTATTATAGAGAAGATTCTGAAGAAATAAAATTATATAAATTAAAATTAAATGTGAACTTTTTTATTTGAAAATATGTATGTTAAAATTAGTTCTAAAATGAACTGAATAACAAACAAAAAATCACAATAGTTTGTGGTTGGATTTTGGCTTATAAAATTATGGTCAATAACTTTTGGATATTTGTAAAGAGATGGTAATAATGTAAAAGAACAAAATATTTACAGTATATATGAATAAGAAACAATTGAGTAAAAATAAAGGTTTTAATTTTTCAATTAAGGGTAAATACAAGAAGATGGGATAATAAATATCCAATGTTCATAAAGAGTATTAAAGTTGAGAGATAGTTTTATAATTTGTAAATCATAATGAGAATAAAATCTAGAGAAAGCTATATTTTCTATGGAATGTCACACCTTTTGGAAAACTTTGTAAATTGGGGACAAATCAAATATTTGATTCTAGAAGATTTGGTTTTCTGCTGTCTCTTCTCTCTCACTTGTCAGCTGGGAACTTCAGTGAATAAACAAAGAGAAAAGTTGCAAACATATAGACCCACCAAAAAGTAGAAAGCACCTCTTCTTCATACTCTATCTGAATCAGCCTACTATTAACATATTTGATCTTTGCCTATATAATAAATTTTAAAACTAGCATAAGCTTAACATTTCTATTTATATATATCTTTTAAAGGCTGAGGTTAAAAATTTTTGCAAACATTAGAAATAATCATTTTCTATTCTATAAGCTGCCTGTTCTTGTGTTTTGCCCATTTTTATATCAGATTGTTTTTTAAATTGCAAGACACTGGCAAGTGCCTGGCCTTCTAGAGACTGTAGCTGCCTTATCTCACCTTGGCTGCCTCTCTCATCCAAGACCAAAAAAACCTATCCCAAGACCTATGCTGGGCTACCGTGGCTCTGTCTGTGAAATGGGCTAAAACTTCTGGTTGGTGTGGAACCCAGGCAGAGGCAGAACCAGGTGGTTCCACCTCCACAGGCACTGGTATAGCCATAGAACTTGAATCAAAACTGGTGAAGTGACACATATAAAGACCTAAACTGAAGGACTGGTGAGGAATGTCCCCCCTCAACCTAAGATGAGCAGATACCACTTCATTGGATTTATTTAAATTAATGACACATTACATCCCCCAATTTTTTCTCTCTTTCTCTCTCTCCATATATGTATTTTTTTCTATATATGTAGAGAGAATATACATATATTTAAATATATATTATACATCTATTATATTATATATACATATATTATATTTATTATACATATATAATTTGTATTATATATATTATATTGTATATATATACAATATAATATATATTGTATTATATGTATAATTATATATATAATTATACATATAATAAATATTTATGTATAATAATTATACATAATAAATATATATATAATATATATAATATGTATAATAAATATATATATATTATATATATATATATATAGAGAGAGAGAGAGAGAGAGAGAGGAGAGAGAGGTAACATAGTATGTTCTGCCAGAAACTTGCCATTGCTTCATCAAGAGGTAGAGATATTTATTCTTCTCATGAAACTGTTCATGATCTTATAACTGCTTCAATTAAATGTAACATGGTAGAAATAACATGGCACAACTTATAAGACTAGGTTCAAAAGTACAAGTTCTGCCAGGTTCTATTTCTTGGGCTGCTTACCATTGAAATCTAATTACCTTGTTGTAGGAAAATTCGGACTCAATGAAACACCACATGCGCTGTAGTTACTGGCAGAAGGCCAAGCTAAAGTACCAGCCTACTACAAGAATCAGTTACCACACGATAGTGAAGTTCAGTCCCCAACAAACTTAAGCTTTTAATTTGTTAGCTGAGTCCCCAAGCATCATTGAACAGATACAACTATTTCTCTTATGCCACCTGAATTTCAGACTGCCCCATTAGATTTGTGAATATACGAAATATTTCTTTTGCAGTGCTGAATTTGAGGGTAATTTTTGATACAGCAATAAATAACTAGAATTGTGACAACTGCCATATGGAATTAATTAATAGCAATAATATTGAGATAGAATATAATTGCTTCAATTATATAGTCAATTTTCTTAAGATGACCAATGTATTACTTGACAAAAATAATACAGTACAAGCAGATAAAATATACTTTTTTCTGAGATCATAAAGAAACAACATAGGGGTTCACAATTTTGGTCTCTCATGAGACTAAATGTTTCTTGAGAGTAGAGATCATGCCTAATTCAAATTTTGGCATAGGAACTTAATGTGATTAATTAATTAATGATTAAAACAAGTACTAATGGAATAATGTAATGGTACTTTCTCTGTACTGATTGAAATTAGTATTGGACATTTAGACTTCTAAAAGTCAGATGGTAATTACAGAAATTACTAACTACTTCTACCCCTCCAAACACAGATACATACAAACACTAGATTAATGAAATCTTAAAGACATCATGTAAGACATATAAGTGTAGATTCATTTCTAGTTCAAGATTTTAAAAAATTAATATTCTCAATGAGTGGCAGGATTAGAATATAGTAGTATTATAAGCAATAATAATAATGAGATTTTTAATGTTAATTACACTACCTTTTTTTTTTTTCACCATTTTTCAACCTATGAGAACTCCAGTTCTCCATAAATAGAATTCAAATAGGAAGCAAAATGTTTGTGAGTTAGTTTTTTGACTAGTAATAATGTAGCAAAATCTGTCTACATTGTACTTGTTTGTCTGTAAAGACGTTTCAAATTACCCACAATTTGAACAATTTGACACTACGCATTCATACGCTGGCCTCTGAAAATATTATTTGTGCCTGAATTGCTTGAAATAATTAAATCAATCTCTTAAACGAAAAAAACTCTTTGTAAAACTTTTGGTGTGATGCATCTGACATCTGGACCAATTGTCAGCTACAGATAATTAGGTGTCTTAATGGTTCCATGCATATATTTTCAATCTAGATGAGACCTTGTAATTAAAATGTCTTGAAATAGAAAACAGTTTTTTAGATAATGCAAAATTCTGATTGAATTCAACAGACTGATGCTATATCATATAGCCTTTGTCTCTAGATCATCATTCCATTTTTAAAGTGTTCATGCTTGAGTGCCTAAAAGCAATGTGAGGTATTCTATATAGACTCACTAGGGTGGCACTTTTGTAAGACTTGAACACCTGTACTTAATGTATAGATATCTCTGGTATGTACAATTTCCTACTTAAAATGCAACTAAGTATACCCTGAATATTTAAGAAGTTCTTTATTAGATTGATGATAAAACTTACTGTGTTGATTATGGATAGAAAACAGTAAACCTCTGTTGAGGTTTACATGTTGGGTCATTGGTAGTTTCTTCATGATATAAATAATTACAGCCTCTCATCTATTTCATTTGCAGGCACATCATAAATGGCAGTATGTTCTGGATCATCAGATTCATTCATGGTTTAAAATTTACATTTTGATTTCCAACTACATTCTACCAATGCAGTGTTTAGGCTTTTACGTCACATATTTTTCATTAAGAAATGAAAATAATTTGCATTCTCTACCAGGGAATTATGTAATAGGAATATAGTTTCAGTATTCCTTTCCTCTTCTATTAGAAACATGATCCCAATATTTCCATTACCCCTTCCTCAGTATGCTCCTTGTCGAAGGGACAGTCAATCAAAGTATTTTTTAATTCCAGAAAAGTGGCAAGCTGTAAATTCCAATGAGTGTCCTCTGGGATTTAAGATCTTGGACACAATGGCACAAGGAGAATTAAGAGTGCATTTGTTGATTGCTAGTATGTATACAAGGTTTCAGCAAATGAGAATCGGCTTTCTGTTTTTATAAAATATTTTAATGGAACATAGCCATGATCACTTATTTATGCATTGTGTGTGATGCGTTTCACACTACAATGTCAGAGGTGCATGGTGTCAACAAAAATCAAATAGTCCACAAGCATGAAATACTTACTACTTGTCCCTATAATAAAAAGGTTTGCTGCTCCCTGACCTACATTAGAGCTGCTATAATTTCTATTTCTCATGAAACAATTTGTTCAGTGATTACTTTGGGTTTGTAAAATACCTAGAATCCTATCAAAAGTTCATTTGTTCTCAATTTGATTAGAGTTGGTTTCTTCAGCTTGTATTCAAAAAGCATCAGTTGATCTAAAAATTGGTTTCATAAGTGGGGGCCAACAACAGATTTCTGTATTTGAGTATTTGGAATTATTTACCCATACTAAAATGGGTAATAAACAGAAGTGAGACTGCAGTTTAAATACTGAGATAAGAAAATAGTAACTCCACGTAATATGAATTATCAGAGCAGTTCATGAGCCTGTCGACTGTGGCCCCTGGATCCTTTGAATTAACACATCATTCTAACTGCTACTACAGAATTATTTAAATATCACAAAGAATACATACACTATAAAGTGGAATACTTACTTATGACAGTACTGGATTATATAAAATTAAGAAAAAATGTTTTCTGAATTAGGATGAAGTTGTTTTCTCCTTTCTTTTTAGATGGGGTCTGACTCTGTCACACAGGTTGGATTGCAGTGGCACTACCTTGGCTCACTGCAACCTTCGCCTTCTAGGTTCAAGCTATTCTCCTTCAGCCTCCTGAGTAACTGGGATCACAGGCGTGCTCTACCATGTTTGGCTAATTTTTTTTTGTATTTTTAGTAGAGATGGGGTTTCACCATGTTGGCCAGCTGGTCTTGAACTCCTGACCTCAGGTGATCCACCGCCTCGGCCTCCCAAAGTGCTGGGATTACAGGCATGAGCCACTGCACCCAGGTTGTTTTCTCTTGCCTAGAACCAAAGAAACATAACTGAGCCACACTTACTTGGGATAGATTAATTTGTGGTCCTTCATAGCCCAAAGTTGACATGTTTCTCCCTGCACCAATGCCCTTAAATGACCATTGTTTGCTGCTAATATGTGAAATAAGAAAGATTATGGGGACACTCTCTGATATCGTTTGGCTGTGTACCCACTCAAATCTCATCTTGAATTGTAGTTCCCATAACTCCCATGTGTCATGGGAGGGATCCAGTGGGAGGTAGTTGAATCACGGAGATGGGTCTTTCTCATGCTGTTCTTGTGATAGTGAATAAGTCAAGTCTCATGAGAAATGATGATTTTATAAAGGGGAATTCTTCTACACAAGCTCTCCTGCCTGCTGCCACCTACAATGTGACTTTGCTCCTCATTTGCCTTCCAACATGATTGTGAGGCCTCCTCCGACGTGTAGAACTGTGAGTCAATTAAACCTCTTTCCTTTATAAAGTCCCCAGTTTTGAGTAGGTCTTTACGAGCAGCATGAGAACAGACTAATACACTCTCCAATTTGCTATATTAAAAGGTATCCATTTTACCTACAAAAAACGATAGTAGCTGTAAAAAGCCTTCTCTATGGATTAATAAATGTAATAGATTCTTATGTGACATTATAAAGTACAGAGAGGCAGCCAAAGAATACGAGTCATTGCATTTATACATGTCAATAAAAACAAGAACAATGACATCTCTCATATCTATGTCAGAAAATATTAATATAATATCTTATTTTCTGTTTCCACTGCTATATATATTTCCTTACCCCATATTTAGAATTGTCTAAAGCATTGGTTTTTTTCTTGTGTTGGTAGCTTTTATGTTATGAAGCAAAAAGCAGCAGTTTCTAAATATGTGTAACACAACTCCCTTATTTTGTAACTGAGGAGGACTTGTTAAATTATTGTAGCAGATAAAAGGATCAAGCTATGTGCTTAGAGTTTATGAGGCCAAAAATGGCTATATACAGTAGTAAAAAGACATATTACCAAAATAGGAAAGAGCAGAATTTTTGGAATAGGCTACAAAAGAAAAATGCGAATTTTTAGAGATGAGAGATGAAGGACATATTTTCATACATGCCATAAATGAAGGATTGTTATAGGATGTGGCTTGAGCACCTTACAAGTGATGCTCTCATCTTGAATGTTTCAGGAAAAGAGCTCATTCTTGTGTTCGACATAGAAGTCAAGCAGCTGCCAGACTTTAAGATTATTTTGGTCTACAAAATGAACATGTCTATATCATCTAATATAAATCTAAGATGAGAAAACCCTTTTGTAAATAGATTGGATTACTTCGAACACTTAAAGCCATTTTTTGAACTGATGATGATGGTGCAAGAATCGTGAGTATTGATGAGATTGAATTATTTTACCAATAAAGGATGACTGGGAAACAGAAAATTGGATTTGTTTTTAGAACTAAAGAAGTGTAAAATTCCTTGCACCCTGGTATAATCCACTATATAACTGATATGTAGGTCCTGTAACATATAATATTAAAACTGCTAAATTATTGTTTCTGTTTATAAATGAAGAGAATATAAGAGAATCATGTTCTCTGACTGGTATGATAGAGTAGACACAGGGAATGAAGTTTCTTCTTATTATAGAATAGATACAGCCTAATGACCATTTGAATACAAAGTCAGAGGTAGATAACAACATTTTATAATGACTCTTGAGTTCCTGGGCATGGGTACGATTGCTCCTGGAACAAACCAAGTGTGGGGCTGCTATTTCTTATGGCCCAATAACAAGATGCAGATGAACTGGGGAGAAAGAGAGTTTTTATTTCTATAACCTGTTAACAGAGAAAAGGTCTGAAAATTATCGCCAGCTACATAAGGTATACAAGCTTTGAAAGTTTTTCAGAGCTTATACACCTTCTAAGCTATGTGTCTATGTGTAAGTGTGCATTCCTCTAAAGACATAAGTGATTAACTTCTTTTAATTTATAACTAAGGTCTGAGTCCTGAAGACCTTCTTCTGGAGCCTCAGTAAATTTACTTAATCTAAATGGTTACAGGTGCTGCGGTGATTACCCTTATCTTGTCTCCTGCTAAATCACAGAGGTCTGGGGAGTTCCTTCAGACCTCCAATAAACTTGTTTGTGGAAGCCTGTGGGCGTTCTTCAGACTCCCAGTGAAACTTGTTTAATCCTAAATGGGTCCTGTGAAGAATTCTTTTGTTACTTTTGTCATGCCTTAAGGCCCAGGAAAGGCCTAGGCAAAACTCTTGGTGGGCTTTTGTTACATTCTGATCTTTGTATGAAGGCGTTGTTTAGCTTTTAATATTTAACTTAACCTCTCAGTCAGTACTGAAATAGTTGTGATGGAAGCCTGCGTTCCTGAAACGTGACCTGTCACAATTGCCAATGTCAATTTGTAGATGATTTCTATCATGCGTGTTTGTTTATTTATCATAAGAATCATAGGGAGATGGGGTGTCGTAATCTTTCTGGCTACTTCCTTCTGAGAGAGGGTCATCCTTATGGGCACTGAACACAGAGCTGGAGTGAAAGAGGTCGATTTGTTCCCAGTAGCATTCTCTGTTTCTGGGGCTTAGAAGCAGCGCCTGCTGAAACAACTCGTCTTCAATTCACAGGCCTTTAAGAAAGTACAGCTCAGGTTTTAGTGATTTTCAGTTAGGAAAAATGGGGGAAAAGGAAAAGAAAAAGAAAAACAATTGAAAACATTATTTTGGAGACTTGTAGTCAGATAAAAATTAGAATTTAATCCAAACTGTAGAAAATAATAAAAATTGAAAAACATTAGGCAAGACTAGAATTTAACAACAGGTGTGCCATAGTTTTTGAAATATAATTTTTCTCTTTCCAATTTCCCATTTTTATTAAACAACAAATCACGGTAGGACTACTTTGCTTTATTATACTTGGATTCTTTGTATACAGTGCAGCAAGAATAATTGTTTTTTAAATAGACCTTTTAAATTGGCTTTGATGAAACATTGCTCCATCAAAGGAATCTCAGAGAAGATTTTTAAAGCCCAGCCAGGCCATGGATTATGCCATCAAATCCCTAAGAGTTCGGTAAAATTTCCTTTCCTCTTGAGGTTCCAGGATAAACCTGGGGCTTCTGCACCTGTCAGGAAGTGACCTTCTTTACTTATCACAGGCCAGAAACCCTCTACAGGAACTGTGTACACAAAATGAGGCCAGTTTCCAAGGGCTTTATTGGCTCCATAAGCCAAGTTCAATTCCTTAAAGAAGAGCACACCATTCAAATCAAAGCCCTGGGAAAATAACCAATTTCTCCAATTGCCTCCAGTTACAAATGAAAACATTCTTATTGCACTTACGCAAGTAACTTTATTGCCATAAGTTAAACAAACTCACAAGTAGTTTCTAATTCTGGACAAATCAGGTAGAGAGAAACAAATACGCTCCAAATTTTGTTCATAGGAGTATGCCAAATTGTTAAAAGCTGTTAGAAGCTCAAAAGAAAAGTTCCCTTGACTCTGAAAAGCAAAAAGAAAGGATTAGCAACATTGTAAGCAAAAAGTCAAAAAGATCGCTTCAGTCTCCTATTAATTCAGTACATGCAGTTAATTCCTATCTTGCTTGATATTAATGAAGATTTTAGCTCTTTAAGAATCTTGAATGTTTTGCCTCTATTCTGGTTTCATAATCTCCAAAGTTATTAGGAAGCATCCCAGAGTACCTGTTAGAGCTTTACAACTGATTATAAAATCACATTTTTAAAAGGACCAAAACAAGAGAGCAACTGTTTATTTATGGGTGACAAAAAGTTTTAGGGTAGCCATAGTTAAAGACACAGTTGAAAAGGAAATTTGTTACCTCTGTGGGACACAATAATTCAGTCAACTGAGAAGAAAAAGGTTTGGTTAAAATGATAAGGTCCTAGGAGAGAAATATACAGAACAAAAACAAGAAAGTCTTAAATACAAAAACAAGCATACACACACGTATACACATACACATTTTGGATGGTAGCTTTCAATTAAGCTGACTTTCACCCACTGAGCTTCTAAAAAAAATGTTTCTCCTTCCCAGAGGCCTCTCTGCAGGAATGGATCCAATACTTCCCATTTTTTAGTTTACATAGTATCAAAAGGAACAAGACAGACATGCAAACAAGTGGAGACACATTTCAGACAAACACAAGAGGGAGTGCACTCAGGCAAGACAGACTCAAAACCAACTCAAAACCTGATCTCAACCAAAATGCAAAGCAGTTGTATGAGCAAGCCCTGTTGCTTCCCTTGGCAGTACCGTATTGCTTCCCTTGGCAGTAACGAACAAGTGACTTAATAAGCCCTCATAGAAAAACAATAGGCTCCACCAAACCACCCAGTTAACTGGCTGGCTGAGTGCATCCACTCCTGATCTCCATCCTTCCCTAGAAGTAAAACGGATGTAAAGATTTGCCCAGGAGGGATCCCTCGGAGGCCCTCTGCAGAGTCCTGTGGGGAAACCTCACCCAGCAGCTGCTGGAATCTCCTAAAGACTGTCTCCTCACAAGCTGCCAGCCACTGAACACAGCACCATCCTCATCTCCTGGCTGGTGTACCAAATTTTGTTCCAGGACCAAAGGAAGTCGGGCTGCTCTTTCTCACCACCCAGTAGTGAGATGCAGATGAACTGGGGAGAAAGAGAGTTTTTATTTCTGTAACCTGTTATGGGGAGAAGGTCTGGAAATTATCACCAGACCAACTCAAAATTAAAAAGTTTATCAGAGCTTATATACCTTCTAAGCTATATGTTTATGTGTAAGTGTGCAGTCATCTAAAGACATAAGTGATTAACTTCTTTAATCTGTAACTAAGATCTGAGTCCTGAAGACCTTCTTCTGGAGCTTCAGTAAGCTTACTTAATCTAAATGAGTCTAAATGCTGGGGTGATTACCCTAAGCTTATCTCCTGCTAAATCACAGAGGTTTGAAGAGTTCCTTCAGACCTCCAATAAACTTGTTTGTAGAGGCCTGAGGAGTTTCTTCAGACTCCCAGGAAAATTTGTTTAATCCTACATGGTCCTCTTAAGAATTCCTTTGTTATTTTTGTCATGCTTTAAGGCTCAAATCACTTCAGTATTTATTTAGTATGGGTCCATTCAGGCAACAGAAACTCTATATTAATTTAAACAGAAGTGCTAAATAGAAAAAAGGTTAAGCCATAGTAAGAAAGTAACTACCAATTTGTAAAAAGAACTCTAAAGAGTACCATGGGTCTGAAGGATAACACCCAAGGAAGTACAAACTTGGAAGGAGAGCCCGAGGTGGGAGATAAGCCCTAATTGGAGAATGCGTGATTGCAGCCCACCGGATAGGGGAGAGATTTGTTGGGTTATTCTGTTAGAGCTGGTCTGTATTCAATAGGCAATGAGAAATAATCCTCCAGGAATCAGGAACCTGTGGGCTCATATATAGGCACACAGATGGGCTTGGGATGCTTCTGTAGGCAAGAGATCTAAAGTGTGTGATATTTTGCATCAGCAGCTCCTCAGAAAAGCGTCAGCATGTCCATGCTAAAGCTACACAGTTATTGGTGGACTGCATGCTCTGGGAATGCAGCTGAGATAGGGCAAGACCACCTGTCTTCAACACTCATTCCACTGACCAGCCGCTCAACAGGAGAGAGGAAATGCAAAATTAGCACCTTGAAACCTAGAAGAGAAGCCGTTTTCCTCCTGCACTGCCTCTCTTGTGCACTCTATGGACAAAGCTTCAACATCCTGCTAATTTTGAGTAAGAAAGGCTTAAAGGGTCCATTTTAGGGCAGGTGCTGAAGGGCAAATTTGTAACAGAGAAGCAATTAATTGAAAATGGGCAGAATGCCAGAGGACATGAGCCAAGATTAGACATAGATTTGAAGGTTGGCAACTAAATAGTGATGCTCTTTAAGCACCGTGGTTGCAGATAAAGCCTAGGAACAGTGTGTAGAGTAAGAAAAGTGGACTAATGTCCAGAGACAACACTTAATTGGTGGGAAAAGGGAAAAGAACAAGTAAAGGATATTGCTCTGTGATAGGGCTGTATATGCAGTGACTCCTGAATGCTGAAGGAGCCAAGAAACCAAAGAAGGAGACAGACAAATCCAGGTTTGGTTTTGTTTTGATTTGATTTGATTTTTTGTTTTATATGAGATAATTTATTTCTGTCTATAAATTTGGTGGTCTTGAGTGGCTGAAAGGGAGGTAGATTGCTGCACTACAACCCCCAAACCCAGGGCTTCTACCTTGAGGAAAGTATGCTTGCCCTAGAAGGAATATATATGTGCCTACAGGCATTACAGCCTACGGTTTGTGCAATAGCATCGAGGGTTGTTTTGGATGAAACTTAGAGTGAATAGGTGTTCCTACAGAAAGAGTAATACATGAAGTAGATGTTTTTGAGGCATTCCTGGACTTAGGGCTAGTCAGAAGTCACATGGAGGATTAGCATTTAAAATAAAGCCACTCTTATGAGAAGACATACACACAGGAAGGAGGACATCACACTCCAGGGCCTGTTGAGGGTCAGGGGAAAGGGGAGGGAGAGCATTAGGACAAATACCTAATGCATACAAGGCTTAAAACGTAGATGATGGGTTGATGGGTGCAGCAAACCACCATGGCACATGTATACCCATGTAACGAACCTGCACATTCTGCACATGTATCCCAGAACTTAAAGTATAATAAATAAATAAATAACTGTAAAAAATAAAGCCACTCTTCTTCTTACAAATAATAAGAACCAGAGAAAAGTTTAAAAAAAAATGGCAAATGTTTCCAAACCTTTCATGAACTTTCTTTCTGCTTGCCTTTCTTTCCCACCCCTCCCCTGACGCAGATACTGTCTGCCCCACATTACAGCCATATTGGATTTCTCTGTTTTCAAATAAGCATTGATCATCTGTCTTTGGTATATATATTTCTCTTTTTATTTGTCCCATACATTTTCTTCTTCACACCCCACCACAGTTCACACTCTTTTCCACTGGTTATCTACTACCTTCTATTTGTGTTTATTGTCTCAGTTTAAGTGTCTTAGAGGAACTTCCGTGTCTCTTGGTCCTGGCTGCATGAGTTACTCGTGAAATGTGCTCACACAGCCCTCATTGTTTTCTGCATCATAAATGCATTGCTGTCTTTTTTATATGGTTGTTAGACTCTCCTCCTAAACTGGAATCTCTGGAAGAGAGGGCTTATGTTCATAATACTGACAATTTTGCCCCTATGAGAGTAAAACTTTGTGAAAACACAGGTAAATACATGCTGAATTAATAATAAATAAATAAATGAAACAAAGGAGAACAGAGTTTCAAAAGTAAGCCACTTTAGAAAGTGAAGGCAATGTGCATTAAGATGTAAACTTTTTTGCACACTGGATATATATGTTAGGGGAAACCTGATAAATTTTGACAATGTAGTCTTCATTTCTTTAATTCATTTGTAAGAAAATGCTTAAGCATTGTCTCTACTGACTGTAGCATGCTGAATAATGCCTATTCCCTAAAATGTCCACATCCAAATCTTTGTAACATGGGTACCTGTTATCTTAAATGGCAAAAAGACTTTGCAGATGTGAACAGGTTAAGACTCTTGAAAGGCAGAGATTATCCTGGATTACTGGGTAGACCCAAAGTAATCACAACCATCCTTACAGATGTCAGATGTTGCCTTTTGTCTGACTCCAATGCTCCCCTTTTGTATCCCTTAGGGATGTGACATAAGAGGGAGTGAGAAAGGGAAACAGATTGAAAGAGAGATTAAAAGTGTAACCTACTGGCTTTTAAGATGGAGGAAGTCATAAACCAAGGTCTGTAGGAAGATTCTAGAAGCTAGAAAAGTTAAGGAAATGGATTTTTCCCTGGAGTATCCAGAAGGAATATAGCACTACTGAACCATTTTAGGACTTCTGATCTCATATAAGTGTAAAAGAATAAGTTTGTGTCACTTTAGGCTAAATTAATAAATTTGTGATAATTTGTAATAGCAGAAATGCATAACTAATACACAAATCTTCTGGAATTCTCTACGTTCAATTTCTCTTAAAGTCATTGTGATCAAGCTTTTGCCTTAATGATTCTATCACAAATATTTTGTCAAAGACACCACTTACTTTTGCTTTGTTAAATCTAAAGGTCATGTTGGTCATTATTGTACTGTACTTATCAGTAGCAGAAACTATATTTAGTTACTATCATTACTAATGCAGAAATAGTAAAAGTATTTCATTTAGAATCAAGAACATGACAAGAATTGTTTTAGTGAATATTGCACAAAAATTTTGAGTTATCAGGATAGACTTTTAAAATAATTGCAATAAATAAAATTTTAAATAAAAGACACAAACTTGTATCTCCATGAATGCACACAATAATTAATAGCCAAAGGATAATGAATAAATTTATGGATATAATTTTAATACACAATATAAAATTTTACTTCTATATTGAAGAACAATCTGTTAGAAAATGTAATTAAGGTAACAATTACAAATTTCTGGATGTGATTTTAATACACAATATAAAATTTTACTTCTATATTGAAGAAGAATCTGTTAGAAAATGTAATTAAGTTAACAGTTATGATACAACAAAAAGTACCTAAAAAATCAAAATGACATGTAGATTTCGTTTTATTAAAAATTACAGCTATTTCTTATGGGACATTAACAAAGATTCAGATAAATGTAAAGCTATGCCGTTTTCATGAATTGAATAGAAAAACTCAATATTATACCCATAAGAAAAACAAGTTGGTCAAAATGCCATACCAGGTTACAGCACTTATTAGAAATGTTGGTCAGTGTAGGAAGAGGCAATAGCAGTCACCAATAGAAAACTGGCATACATACTCACTCATATATTGAAGCTTGACGTTTCAGAAGAGGTATCACAGATGACAGGGGTAAAGTTGGCTATTCAAAATGTGTCTGGAAAAAAATCTGAAAAACCGAATGATAAATTTTTAATAATGTATGTGATAAAACATTTAAGGGATGCAAGTGTGATGAAACATAAAATACAGGAGCATGGGTACAAATGAGGGAGAAAATAAGCCAGATTTGTTTGAGAAGAGTCTCTCCATAGACTTTCAAAACATACCAGTGATCCATTGTCTTGAGCTAGGTGATAAGAAAGAACTGTGTGGCAATAATTATTTTAATTCACATATATGTATATATATATACCTACACAATCCCACCATCTTATTTCTCTGTTCTCATTTAAAAGGGCTCTAACAACAAATTTGAAAGTATAACAGGCTCAAATATAAAGAAAGCACACACCTGTCTATGTGTGCACACACGTATCAAACAAAAGAAACAAATAATACAAGCAATACAGTACATACGCACATACACACATGCATGCACAAAGATAAATTGTGCTATTTGGGTTTCATATGTACAAAGGTTTTCATTATAGTAACTACACAAAAATTAATAAAACAAAAAAGATACAGCTAAATGAGAAGAAAGTGTTTTAGGTGGTAAATTTAGAGACAAACATGGTTGTAGCAATAATGACCTCGTAGGAGTAAAGGATTAAATAAGAAATTTCTTTACAGCAAGAAGATGTTTTTGAGCTCTTCACATGTTATATAGAAGTTTAATAAAGGAGAGTTTAAAAACACAGAACAAAGTAGATATACTCAAGTTTCTTAAAGCTACAACAAGCATTGGTATACTTAAATATAACTCCCAAATTCCCAAGGGAAAAGATTTTCATCTATCCTCATCACTGTGAAACCCTAGTGCTTACAACAGCGTCTGGCATATATTAGGTGCACAATTAATATTTGGGGAATCTACATTTAATAAATTAATAAAGATGATAAATCACTCAACAAACGAATACAGGGTTTGGAGGTTGTCTTAGTGATTGGGCCACATTTTGAGGCTATTAATGTAATTGTGGACTTTTCTCTCTGCTTGTATTGTTTCTGTTTGATGTGTGTATGCACACATGAATATGTGTGTGTTTTCTTTATATTTGAGCCTGTTATACTTTGAAATTTGTTGTTAGAGCCTTTTTATTCTGGACACAGAGATAAGATGGCAGAGAATGGTACATAGGAGAAGAGACAGAGGGCTAAATACTAAAAATAAAATTTTAGACTTAAAGGAGTTGAGTAAAAGCAATGTCAATTATCCAATTTGTCTTATTTAAAATATGAACAATGCAAATAATGACACAGTCTACTTCCAACCTGATTAGCTTCCTAAACATTATATTTCTAGCAACAAACATCTAGTTCCATTAACAATTAAGAAATTGTGTATCAATCATATAATTATCTAAGAAAGAGACACACAAGTGGGGCATTTCTTTAATCAGGTGAAAGCATCCTGATTTCAAGCACTAAAACATTCTAAAATTACAACTTTTTATTTTATCTCCAGGTCAAATAAGTTTATGACTGAAAGGATGTTAATTACAAATCCTTATTTCTGGTAGTTTGGTGTTTTTTGTTTTCACAAGATGAAGTCCATCCTTAGGACAATGATAATTTAGCAGGAAAAAAATGTTGAATGTAAAAGAAAAAAAATATATAATTATTCAGAAAACATATTCTCAAGTTAAAAATCAAAATAGATGCATTTTTTTTTAGATGTGGGTCTTACTCTATTGTCCATGCTAGAGTACAGTGGCTATTCACTGGGGTGATTGTAGCACACTGCAGTGTCCTACTGCAGTCTCAAGCTCTAGTGGTTCTCTGCCTCAGCCTTCTGTAGTTCCAGAGTAACTGGAACTACAAGTGCATTCTGCAGTACCCAGCTAAATAAATGAATATTTTAAAAAGTATAGCATTGTAGGATATCAGAAAATTAAGAAAAAATTTACATCAACTCCTTGATAAGTTAATTGGTTCCTTCTCTTCAAAGAAGGACATGCTCTTTTATAAATGAATAAGAAGTCAGGCCAGGCGCGGTGGCTCACGCCTGTAGTCTCAGTGCTTTGGGAGGCTGAGACAGGTGGATTACAAAGTCAGGAGATTGAGACCATCCTGTCTAGCACGGTGAAATCCCATCTCTACTAAAAATACAGAAAATTAGCCGGGCATCAATTTTCTTGAACTGGTAGTGGTGATTAGAACTACTAGCTTGAATCTCTTTCTTGTGTTGTGTCCTACACTTGGTAACACTCAAAGGAAACATAAGGTAAAAATTCTTGCTTTGGACTAAGAATAATCAAGATAATTAAGACAAATTTTCCTGCACAATTTGAAAACTGTGAGCTAACAGGATGTAAATATATGAAGATATTTATGATAACAAATTGTCTCATGCAATTACGGAGGCTGAGAAGTCCCAAGATCAACAGCAAGTAGGTGCACCAGGAGAGCTGATGGCGTTGTTCCAGTCCAAAGACCGGCAGGCTTGAGACACAGGAAAAGTGAATGTTTCAGTTGGAGTCCAAAGGCAGGAAATAATGATGCCCCAGCTCAAAGGCAGGCAGCTTTAGGAATTTCCTACTCTCGGGAGGGGCAGCTATTTTGTTCAACTGTGGCCTTCAGCTGACTGAATGAGGCCCTCTACCCACATTAGGAAGGACAAATCTGCTTTATCCAGACTATAGATTTAGATGTTAAATGCATCTCAAAACAACATTACAGAAACATGCAAAAAAATGTTTGGCCAAATATCTGGTGTACTGGGGCCCAGAGTAGTAGACACATAAAATTAACCATCACAGCATGTTTATTTACAGCTGGAAAAATGAATTATTTGACCAATAAATAACTCTAAATATAATATGTTTACTGCTTACTGGGGTATTCATAAATCCAAAATAATAAATAAAATGGCCATAAGAACCTTTGGCAAGGATCCAACTTCAGCCTCAGGACTTTGGAAATTTTTATGAATCTAATCATGTAATTAATTAAATATAATTAGCATATTTTAAATACAAATTACTTCTTAAATATAAACAAGCATTTCTACATTTCAAACTAAGGAAATGAAAGCCAATAATACTATGAAATTTGCTAATCAAATTTACCCTGAAAGTGCAACATATTTTAAAATATATTACTGTTAGGATGAATTTCCTTTTATTTTTGAAAGGAAGAAAAGGAAGAGATGAAGGGATTTTTTTTCCTTGAGATTGAAGAAGAAAAGCCAGATTAAAAAGATTATTTCTAAAATACATTTTTCAACTTTATCATCTGTTTACTATTTTGGCACTTAAAACCTTTTTAATACAATGCTACTTTCTGGGAAATATTTATTTTTGATTAATTTTGATTACTATTACACATAGGAAAAAGAATATGACTGGATAATATTTTGAATTTATATATGTGTGTGTGTATAGTCAGATGACAAAAAGTCTTCCTGTTACAAACCATTAAAAAAAAGCTTATTTTATTTTGTGATAATGAAATAAGTTGTTTTATATATATATATATATATATATATATATATATATAATGGCTTCTTTTGGTATTTTTTTTCCAGTTTTGGTCATTCAAGTTTCATTAATCATGTTCTTTCTTTTACTTTCATTCTTTACATTTTACTTATATGTAATATGTAGAAAAGATTGTGAAGCATACAAAAAATGATAAGCTGTCTGTTCAAATTTATCCTCATATTTAGGTAGCATAAAGTCCTACTTAGGAGCATAGACTCTGAAATCATAATGTCTAGTTCAAGTTCAAGTTCCACATTTGCCATGTACTAAATGTGTGACCTTGGGCAAATTACTTAACCTTTCTGTGCTTCAGTTTTCTCATCTGTAACTAAAAATAAAAATAATAACTCCGTAGTATTGAGATCAAGATTAAATGAATTAATATTAATATAGCACATGGTAAGTTCTATGTACATGCTAAATACAAATATATAAAAAAGACTATCTGCTGACATTTATACTGTAGCTTCTTAGTATTCATGTAGACTTTCATTTGAGGTTTTTTTTGAGCTCTCAATGGATATTCAGAAATTTTTAAAATTGGAAATTTGAAAAGCTAGTATTTATTTTTCTGGCAATAGAAACTTTTGACTTTACATTTGCTTCTGAAACAACTGACAAATTATGGAATAGATAATATTCCTCAAGCAAAACTTGTCTGTGCTAGACTTTCAAAAATAGCATTATGATTATGAAAAAAATTGTTTTACCTAATGCAAATCCATTTAAAAATAATTTTCTACTCATTAAAGATGTTTTTCCTGCAAATTTTTAATGCACATAATTTTGGCCAAAACAACAGTAGAAACTGATTACACGTCAGCTACATTAGACAGAGTGTCGGCTTTATAATTGCTATGCTGTATTGCAAATCCTGGAATAAGATTATGTGACAGATGTTCCCTTGGTTTGTCCATAAAATTGAGATGTTTGTTTCATAAAGCAATCCGTGTGATCAAATATTGCATTGAATATGCAACTAACATAATTATTGAAATTAGGGAAACAGAAAATAATAATGATACATAATAGTTAACTCTCATTGCTCTTCTTCCATCATTTTCATAGCTTTACTTGGTAATAACTGTAAAGAATTCATCTGTGCCTGTGTTTGTAGAAACATTCTTATATAATATATATCTAAAATATATAGGATACATATATTACATATTATGTATGATTATTCTGTGATATAAAAAAAACAGAAAGAGAGAAAAAGGCCAACAAAAAGAAAGAGAGAAGAAGGAAATACATCTCTATATGGATAACTTTATCAGCCCTCTATGAGATTCAGAATGTATATTTCTCTGCAATGAAAAATTATAATATATACATATTAGATCCACAATTATACCATAAGTCTAGGTATTTGATTTAATTATAGCTATGCAAAGCAATATTCAATTGAATAATTTTAAAAGAACTATTTGCCAACATCTTTCCACATGCTGAAATCCTCTCTATCTGTCAACATTCCTACCCTATCTTTTTTATATTTAAATGTATCATATTGAGTTATTTTAAGACTTTTATATAATTCAAACTTAAAAAAAAATTATCACTTGGCAAAGTACTTGTTTCCCTTACTAGATAAAGTGTTTTAAACGATGAGCTCATTTCTTTCCCAATCTTTGTATTTTCAGCACCTGACAGCTGTATATTATGTAAGTTTTCAGATCAAGAGAGTAGTCCTGGCTGAAGATATTGTCATTGCCAGATAGAGACTATTTAACAGGATAAGGTCATCAAGGAAGGAAATGACCCAGTAAAATGAATACTAAGCAGCAAAGAAGACTGAGGAGAGTCTTCCTACACTTATATAAAGAAAACGGTAGTACAGCATTCTCAAAGCTAAGTGAAAGACTATGTTTTGAGAAAAGAGATATAAATGTTGCTGAGAAGCAAAATGAGATGAGGCCAGAAAACAGGATTCTTGGATTTAGCAATGATCAAAAATTTAGTGACATTGGTAAGTGTGGCTTGGGTGAAATTGTGCGGGTAAAAGCCTGTTGGAGTATGTTTAAGAGAAAATGAAAGAAGAGAAATTGGAGATAGTGAGTATAGAGAATTCTCTTCTGGCATTTCATAGCAAAGGGTAGTGGAGTCATGGGATGAGAGTGAAACCGGATGCCAGGTCAGAAGAGTTTTTTTTATTGCTTATGAATGATTTTCATCTGGGAGAAATAGGGACTAATTCTTTATCATATGTTGTGAATTATACAGTACAGAAGGAAACATTGATGAGGTGGAAAAAGAGGTCAGCACCGAGGTTCACCATAATATGACTCTTGACATACATGCAATGCACATATATTAAATAGGCATCCTGGGCAGCTGTTTGCATTGCTGCCACTGAATGTCCATGCCCAAAGAGTAAAACCTCTTTTGTCTGATCATTGATTATTTTGGGATTTGTGGGGTACACTGGAAAAGAAATATTGGAATCAATACTAGTGGATACCCTGTGATGTATGCAGCAGGGATCACGTTCTGACAACACATGAATGCTAATGGATCATCTGTCTTCGTCCCTGAAAACACTGATCTTAGCAATATGTCTCCTGACCTTGTTTGGTACTGGAGGGAAAAAAAATGGCAAAATTCAAAAGTCCTCACATCACTTCCACTTAGTATGTGTAGAAAGATGTATACGGTCTAGAAAAACGCTTTTCAATAATTTCCATCTTTTTGACTCAAACATTTAAAGACATATCTATAGGCCTCCATAATTTTCACGGCATGAATTATAAATCCATCTTTTTCCTTCTCTTAAAGATCGTGTATAGAATGCAAGTGCTTGAAAGTGACATTATTAGTAGTGTAGTCTTGAATTTATTCCACAGAATAAAAATAACAAACCAATCAAACTTTGTGTCACAGTGAATCAATGGTAAGTTGGGAAACTGCAAACAGTAGCCGCTGTGCTAGAGTGAGTGCAGTGAATATATTCTGGGAATTTTATGTGGCAAAATGGAACAGACTCGGCATTTTAAATGTGAAGATGATTTGTCAATATATTTTTATCTATTGGAATGTTATAAATCTAAGATAACACACAGTTTTTGAAATTAAACTGTTTATATTGATCTTTGTAGTTATGTATTGTTACAAAAATGCTCAGAACATAAAAAATGACATTTATGTTTCTCTGTAGATATCTCAAAATTAACTTCTAGTGTTTTCTCTTGCTTAAAAGATTGTAGTCTTATGTTATTATAATATACAAACATTCTAAAGAGATTTATATAAATTGTGGGAATTTAGATAAAATATTAACAATTTATTTTTTTGTCTATAATAGGCTAAATTATTACGGCAAAGTTTGACAGAAATATAAAAAAATTAAACTACATCAATTAAGTCACAGTTATTAAATAAAATAGAAATAATTATCTTGAAGGAAAATTTCAGGAGTTAAAAGTAGTTAAGAGAAGAAATCTATTGCTTTTCAATAACTTAATTCTGCAACAGCAACCAAAGGTTGGTCTGAAAAGTCTGCCTCTGAAAATTTGACAATGATAAAAAGCAGAGGAAACCCCCTTAAGATGACGTGCTCCCAACCATCACCTCCATCTCTGCTCCAAACACAAAAGGTTTAAAAGAAGAAAGCTAAAAAAAAAAGTATTTATTCTGAAAGAAAAGAAAAAAACACTGCAAATAACAATCTCTAAGGGCTATAGGTAATATAAACCTGTGTATGATGTATTAGGGTTTTTCAGAGAAACAGAACAACCTATTTGTTCTGTATATACATACACAGAGAGATTTATTTGAAGGAATTGGCTCATGCTATTGTGGAGGCTGGCAAGTCTGAAATCTGCAGAGAAGGTCTGCTGGCTGGATACCCAGGGAAGAGTGAATGTTGCAGTCTTCACTCTCAAGGTAGTCTAGAGATGGTTTAGAATTTCCTCTTCATCTGGGGACCTTTTTTTGTAGTGCATTTAACTTATGAAATAAGGCATACCTGCTTTGTGAAGGACTATCTGCTTTACTCAACGTCTACTGATTTCAGCATTAATCATATCTACAAAATACCTTTATAGTAACATTTAGCTTGATGTTTTATCAAAGAACTGGGTACTACAGCCTAGCCAAGTTGATGCATAAAACACACTATAACACATAGGCAGTCATTGACATATGAAATTAGCTGTTACTTAAGGAAAAGCTGGTAGAGCTTATTCATTACAATTTGGGCCATGCCTTTATAACAAAATCTATAATATTCCCCATGTCACTAAAGATGAGGCCTCTCTCAGAAATAGAATAATATTATCTCTGGCCTCAGAAGTCTAGAGAAGTAGGTGAAGGTGAAAATAAAACTCTAGAGTCAAGAAATACAATCTAACTGGCAAAAAAAGTAGAAAAATGCCCATTTAAGATTAGTCTATTAAATACAATCCCAAATATATATTGAAACTTGACAGTAAGATAGTCAGTCGATGAATCCAAATTTTGAGATGAATTAAATCTGTATAAAAGCCAGACAACATTCAAAAACCTATATGATGAATATATTTGTATCATCAAAGAAATAAAGGAATAATAATATCAATAGGAAAATTAGTAATTATGGGGAAAGGGGGTGACCTGGTTCAAGTAAAATAAGCAAGGAGCCATGAAAAGTGATAGATTAAAAATACTGTAAATACAGTAATAAAAACAGTATGATATTGGGGAAATAATAGACAGATAGATCAATGGAACAGAATAAAGGGTGCAGAAATAGACCCACACAACTGGTTAACTAATCTTTGCCAAGGAAGCAAATGAAATACAATGAAGAAAAGAATCTTTTCAACAAATGCTGCTGGAGCATCTATACATTTACTTACCAATTTTTAAAAAATGAAGCTAGACACAGACCCTTCACAAAAATTAACTCAAAATTGATCACAGACCCAAGTATAAAATGTAAAACTATAAAACTCCTAGAAGATAACATAGGGGAAAATCTAGATACTGTGGGTTTTATAACTATCTAGACAGGACATAAAAGGCATGATCCGAGGTGAACTTCATTAAAATTAAAAAGTTTGCTCTGCAAAAGGCACAAAACACATAATATTTTGGGAGAAAAATATTTGCAAAGGACATATCTGGTAAAAAACTGTTATCCAAAATATACAAAGAATTCTCAGAAGTCAACAATAGTAAAACAAACAATCCAATTAAATAAATGGGCAAAAATAGCTGACAGACACCTCAACAAATAAGATATACAGATGGACAATAAGCATATGAAAAGATGTTCAACATTATATTTTATTAGGGAATTGAAAATGACAACAACAAGATACCACTGCTTACCCGTTTGAATGGCCAAAATCCCAAACACTCATAACAACAAATGTTGGCAACAGCAACTCTCGTCCATTCCTGACGGGAATAAAAAATGCTGCTGCCACTTTGGAAGACAGTTTGGTAGTTTCTTACAAAACTAAGCATATTCTTACCATACAATACATCAATCATACTCCTTAGTATTTACCCAAATGAGTTAAAAACGTACATTCATGCAAAACTTGTATACAGATATTGATAGCAGTTTTAATAATTGCCATATCATGAAAGCAACCAAACTCTTCTTCAGTGGGTGAATGGATAAATAATCTTGGTATATTTAGACAATGGAATACCATTCAGTACTGAAAGGAATGACCTTTCAATCCATTAAAAAAAAAAAGAGAGAGAGAGGAATCTCAAAGTCATATCCCTAAAATCCAATTTGAAAAGGCTGCATACTGTGCAATTAAACTCTATGACATTCTAAAAAAGTAAAATTATAGAGACAGAGAAATGTTGTGGTTAAAGGGGAGAGAGACATGAGTAGACGGAGCACAGACTTTTAGTTCAGTGGGCTATTCTGTATGATACTATATTGGTGAATATACTTCATTACAAACTTATCAAATCCTATAGCACGTAAAACACCAAGAGTCCACCTTAACGTGAACTATGGACTTTGGGTGATGATGTGGTACTATAGATTCATAGATAGTAACAAATGGACCACTGTACTGAGAATGTTGATAGTGGTAGAGGCTATACATGTGCGGGAACAGGGGCATATATGAGGATTCTCTGTACTTTCCTCTCAATTTGCTTTGAACCTAAAACTGACCTAAAAAATAAAATATTTTACAATATTGGAAATGAAGACATTGAAGTAAACCCATCACGTTATAGATAAAGTATTCATTGGTAAGTAATGGAAATGGTAATGAATGGAAAGAGGTTAATAAGAGGTTATCACACATGACAACGCTCAGATATAAATTTTGGGGGAAAAATGCTCTCAAGAGGCCCGAAAGCTAGATTGCATGGCTGATCAGATGGAATTCCAGAAAAGAAAAATGTTGGAGTTGAAATACTATTCAATGGGTTAAGTCTTGATAGTTTATCAGAATCAGAAACACAGACAGCCAAGTCTACATAGACTGCACTCTGAATCCTAAATAAATTCAATTCACAGACAAATTGTTGTAAAAACACACAAATCAAAGATGACGGGGGCAGGGAGAGGAGCCAATAAAGGACCAAAGAAAAAGCAAGAGAATAGCATGATTAACATTATCTTATTAATAAGCATCATACTGCTACATGAAGTAACACCCATTTTCACTGCAGCATAATACTACATTGAGGCATTATTTTACATTCCTTCAATAATAATATACGCATACATTGTCAATTTATTTTAATCACAGAGCAGTTGAACCATTTCCAGTTTTTCTTACTGCAAGTTTGCTATTGTAAATTCTCATCCTTCTATCTACTGATACGTACAAGTATTTTTCTTGGGTATTAAGGCAAGGCATAGATTGTTGAAGCATATGGGATAAGGATAGGCTTTACAAGAAAATGACAAATTGTTTTTCAAAGGGCTTATACACTCCTAGAATACAGTGCTACACTCCTGGAGTAAAATGTTACACTCCCGTCTACATTATGTCATTCATATTTGCTCTAAATCTTTCCTCCGTACTTTTTCACCCAAAAGGCAGCAAACAGAATTCCTACAAGAAGTGAATGTTACCCTATTTTCAAGATAAAATGATAATTATCCAATGAAAGATATGTTCTAGTAAGTGAGAAAAAAGAGACCCAACTTAGATTATTCAAGCAATTGTCAAAGTAAACAGGAACAATCAATTAGAAAGCTACATACTGATATGGCTTACAAAAATCAGTGAAGCAACACTAACATAATCATTGCCATAATCCAAAAGTGAGTTGAAAAGAAATTGATTGAACATATGGAGCAGTTTATATACAAGGACGGTTGTCTTTAAAAATATTTATAAATATAGCTAACTCAGTTATCAAATAAAAGACTAAGCAAAAGAAAAGAAAATGAATGGTAATTGAAATAAATTATCCAGCAAACTATTATTTAATTTAAAAATGTTTTATAAAACCAATATTAAAGAGATAGAACATCAATAACAAATTTGTTGTGCTCCTATATTTCAGGAATAACCACTAATATGTGTGATATATAAAAGTAATAACCCTCACAGTTGACCAAAAATAAGATGACTAGGAATAGATCATATAAATATTTGCAAAATAAATTGATGGACTAGTTTATAAAATATAATTCATGTACATAACATTATCAGCTCAGAATCAAAATTTACAGTTTTTAAGCTACCCCATGACCTCATATATTTCTTTATATTTTAAAAGTAATTTTTAAATAAATCCATTATGACTTATTTTTCCAAGTAAAGCAAGCCATCATATTCTGGGTATTCAAACTCTCAGTGGCTGAGGTATCAGTATCAGTTTTCTGTCTATTAAACAATTTTAGTATCTTTTTCCCTAGCATTAAAAATTATAAATTGTAGCTCCAAAAGGATAGATTTGTGCTTGTAAAAATTATAAATATATTGCTGAGACAGGGATCTTGGCAAATCCGTTAAATTATGGAAATGATATTACTGGTACTCTGATGTTATAAAGAATAGTTTTTATCCCATTCCTTGCATCAGAAATTTGCACCGATGCCTTTTTTCTCAAATGTCAGTGATTTTCTGCAAAGTTATTGGAAAGTGAGATTATAATTTTTGGTGGCTTTGGAGATCATCTAGTACTTCTCCTTTGTTTTATAGAGTAGAAAACCAAATGGTTAGTGATTTTCTCAAAATCTCTAAACCTTCCTATGGCAGGAACTGGCAGTAGGATTGCTATTTCGAAACACTATATGATTTATTTATTTTATAACACATACTTTTGTAGGATTTATATTGAGCCAGGCATTGCCTTCTGTGGTTTCCTGAAAATAACTTGTATAAGCCTGGTGCCATTTTTAATATACCATAGTACTAAATAGCTTTTCAATAAAAACTCTGGAGCACCTATCTCATTTGGTTAGGCTCTGTGTCCCCACCCAAATCTCATCTTGAATTGGAATCCCCACATGTTGAGGGAGGGACCAATAATTCCCACGTGTACAGGGAGAGAGGTGGTGAGATCATGGGAGCAGTTTCCTCCATGCCCTTCTCTTTATAGTGAGTGAGTTCTCATGGGGCCTGATGGTTTTATAAGCATTTAACATTTCTGCTTGCACTTCTCTCTCCTGCCACAATGTGAAGAAGGCCTTTGCTTCCTGCTTTTAAACTCAGTTTGAATAACCACAATGAACAAACGGGTTGCCCCTTAATAGGGAAAAATCAGAACAGATTAGTTTTATGCCTATTTTATGATTTTTTTCCCCCTAAACTAAGACATTGTATAGAATCACTCAGGCAAATCAGTTTCAGTAGAATTTGAAACAGAAAAATTGAGTGTTTCGGAGTTTTCATCTTCTATTAATAGCTAATGCAGTTACCAAAATGCTGCTTTTTCATGAAAGGAAAGATAGTATTGTGATTACAATCAAAGACATTGACGTCAGACCACCTGGGTTTGAATTCCAATTTTGTCATTTATACACTGCATAAGTTAAGGAAAATAACCTTCCTGTTGCTAGTTTTTTTTTTTTTTTAATGTATAGTACCCACCTCAGGATTAATAATTGATATGAAAGGAGTTCACATACGCAAAGTGCTCAGAACAGTGGCGGCCACATAGTGAGCTTTTTGCATTTACTGTCATCAAGTTACATTCTTAAAAGGAACTATTACATCTTTTCCAACTTAATCTGTCTTTAGGTAAACAGGAACGTGTGAGTGCCAGTAACATTCACCTTTTTTTCCACTTATATTATCATGTTAAAATGACAAGTCAAAACATTGAGATAGAAATTAAGGTTTGAAAAAAGCTGCTATTTTTTCCTATATGACACAAATGTAAACACTCAGGTTAAAAAAAAAAAATGCCCACTCAGCATAATCGCTGTAAGACTAAACAGTATTCATCCACATTTTCTTTTATTTTTTGATAGAAAATGAGTAGAGCTAGAAGACACCCTGATATTTAAGCATACTTTCCTTAAAATTGCTTTTTAAAAGTGAAGCACATTTGTTATCAGAAAGGAGATCTTGTCACAGACCCAAGAGGAGGTTCTTGGATCTCTCTAAGGAAAGAATTTAGAGTGAGTTGCAGAGTATAGTAAATATAAAACAGTTTATTAGGAACTACGCGGCTACAGAGTAACACATCCTCAGAAAGCACCAGGAGGAACACCCCTATCTTAAACATAATGATTGCTTACATAGGATGGTAAGGCTAATAACGGTATACTTTATTACAAACCCTTGGGATCAGCTTGTGACAGGCTACTAATATTGTTATTTTCCTAGTGACTATTGATTTCAGCAAGAATTTATGATTGAACTACTGTTTTTAAAGTGCAACTTATTTTTAAACTAAGAATGCCTTTTGTTCTTGAAGTATCAGGACATTTTTATAAATTCTGGGAATTTATCTATCATTTTCTATCATTTCCTCAAACATAAACATCTTGTGACCAAGATTGCCTAATTCCCTGGGAATGTTACTGAGCAGTTTTTGTTTGATTCAGCCTTTATCCAAGATGGAGTCACTCTGGTTAGGATACCTCTGACACATTGATGTCTGTTCCTGTTTTGTGGAGAGAAGACTTTGGAGTCAGCCAGTTATTCACCATAGAGAAAGACACAGCTCACTGGAAGTGGTGCTCTTCCTTCACATCACTTTCTTTCTGACTATGATGCTGCTCTTGCCATTTTTTTTCCTCTTCAGACACATTTTCAGTTTCAAACCTTTTACTCTTTAATTTCCATTTTTAAATGTCCAGTTTTTTAATATTTGCAATGGGAGTTTCATTATCAAAGTGCTGTGCCATATGCCATGACATTCTCAGCCAGGCCTCCATAAGAAATGCCACCTGTTAGCAATTTGCAGTAATTATTTCTTGGTGTATGTTATTGAACGGATCTTATCCATAGCCTTTAGGTTGCTAAGTAGTGAAAATAAGCTACTTGGTTTTAAGAACAAACTTGTTAAGACTTTTTATCCTTAAAAAAGAAAAACATTTTTTTTTAATAAAGCATATAAGTAACCTCTGATAAAAGTATACAAAAATGTTACGTAAAAAGTTTGAAAGGAAATAGAATTGCATATACTGCCTATTAGCTCTATTCCTGACCTTGAGAAAGTTATTTACCATTTTGGAGCCTTGGTTTCAGAAGTTTCAAAATGTGTCTGATTAAGTGTTTCTAGGAATTATAAACATTCTTGATGTAAAGCAGTCTGTCAGGGAATACTTTTTTCTAAAATGAGTAAACATACATTTCTAAGAAAAACTGAACAAATATAGGCATTGTGAAACAAGTAATGCATTAACTAATCCATTTTGCCTTTTGCCTTTTTGTTTCTATGGCTATGCCCTGGTTCTAGCATCATTCCTTTTTGCCTGGACCATGACAATGGCCTCTAAATTCCAATAGTCTGCAGTAGTCCCCCAAGATATTCTCCCATCTGTAATTGAACTCTCAAAGTCTGCTATTAAGGAATATAGCATTATACTTTCTTGACATATAACACCAAATACTAGACTTTTCAATGATTCCTTTTGGCTTCCAGAATGTCAAGGCCCCTTCATAACCTTTCCACACTCACCTTTCCATCTTCATTTACAGATACTCTCTATCATGTACTTAGCACTCACTCACATCTCTGCTTCTGCTTCTACATTTTCTATGCTCAAAGTGCTCTTATCTTTCCTACAGAATGAAAGCTTTCCTATTCTTCCAGTTTTAAATAAAATATTTGGTCTACCAAAAAGTTTTTCCTAAGCAGACACTCTACCAGAGCAATAATACCTGACAATCTATATGCACATAACTCTCATGAACAGTGGAACTTTCCATTATACATTTAGCTAGTTTTTATATATGTGTAAGCTTTCTGTCTGGTTTTCCATAAATTACACATCCAAACTTAAGACATTTAGCTTCTTAGAGCTACAATATTTTATTTTTGTATCTATTGCATTCAGTATATTTTCTGCCACATGCATATTTTCATGTTAGATCAACCCATCTTTTACAGGGTATGTTTTACTCTCAAACTTCTTGTCTAAATATATAATGCGAAACCCTTTGCTTTAAGTTAAGCTTTATATTTCACAGTAACGTATTTAGATTTAATTCACAATTTTTTAGTTACAATCTGCATGAATAAATTTTTAAAAACAGGGATACTATTGAAAAGATGTTTTAAGTTATCCTGAACTTCTTGATGAAGGGATTTAAATTTCTGACCACATGAGATATGTGTGGACAAGGAAAAGAATAAAGTTTTCAAAGTTGCAGAATTGTTCATAGATCTTAAAATAACCAATATACAAATATGTATCCAATAGAAAATAGGATTTTGTGCCTTTCTGTTTGCTAATGATGGTACAAGAGCTATTTTCTACTAATCTTCTATGTCATCAGAAATCCATTGAGTAAATAAACGGTCTAACCCCAAAGGGCTAACAGCTAGCAGGTACGAGGAATTCAAAAAATTCCACACGATGCAAAATCATTGAAAACGGGCAAAGTGCATGAACAGACATTTTTCAAAAGAAGACATGTAAGTGGCCAACAAACATAAAAAATTGTTCAACATTACTAATCATGAAAAATGCAAATTAAACCAGTCAGAATGGCTATTATTAAAAAGTCAAAAACCAACAAGTGTTGACAGGGAAGTAGAGAAACAGAAATGCTTATACACTGTTTATAGGTATGTAAATTAGTAAAATCTTTATGGAAAACAATATGAAGATTTCTCAAAGAACTAAAAATAGAAGTTCCATTGATCCAGCAGTCACACTACTGGATATATACCCAATGGGAAAGAAAGTAATACATCAAAAAGATACCTGCACTAATATATTTATCACAACACTATTTACAATAGCAAAGCCATGGAATCAACCTAAATGCCCATCAATGGAAAAATGGATAAAGAAAATCTTGTATATGTATGCTGTGAAATTCATTTCAGCCACAAAAAAGATGCAATTATGTTCTTTTCAGCAACATGATTGGAACTGGAGGCTATTACCAAAGTGAAATAACTCAGCAACAAAAAGTCAAAAACTTCATGGTCTGATTTACAAGTAGGAGCTAAACAATGAGTATACGTGGACAGACAGAGAATGGAATAATAGACAAAATGTAGGAGGGTAGCAGAGGGGTGAGGGTTGAAAAATTACCTAAAGGGTACAATGTTCACTATTCAGAAAGCCCAGACTGAAAGCCCAGACTTCAGTGCTGTACAATATATGCACATAAGAAACTCACACTTGTACTCCCAAAACATATAAAAATTAAATACAAATTAGAAAATAAGAAAAGAAATGGTCTAATTATGAATAGCAAATATATTTTCCACAATCATGGCCCTTTGAATAATCTGCTAAAAAAAACTTGTAATTTGATGAAACATATAGAATGAGCATGTAAATGATTCAGTTATGTGAACCTGACGACATTTGTTAAGCACTGGCAGTTATAGGTAACCTTATGATAATATATTCATTTAGGATGATCATTACATTTGTTGCATGTCGGTGAACAAATATTAGTACCATATTCTAAAACACTATTCACTATTTTTAAAAGAAATAAAGTTCTTAAAATAGAAAGTGATTCCTGATAGTTACATTAGCATGAGTGTCTCCACACAGACTCAATGAATATCTGTGTATGTGGGAAACAGAACAAAAGTCCATTTGACAAAGGCTTTGAATTTCATACTACTCTATTTTCTCCTGTAATCTCTAGAAATTAATTTTTAGGGAGCTAACTGTCTTGACACAAAATTATTCATGATAAAATTGTTCAATGCTTTTTGTTTCTGTGAAACAACGGAAATTAGCATTATCGTTTAGTTATTAAAACACATTTGCTTAAGAATAATCAGGGAATAAAAAAAGCTGTTACAGTGCTCTGTATCTTAAACCAGCATTTAGGACACTTTCATCCTAACGTGTCCTAATGCCACTTTAAGATTAAGAGCACTGTAGCAGATTTTACACTTTTCAAAAAAATCAAATTGGAATATCAGCATATAAAAAGATAATGAATGTATAGTAAAACAAATACGTGTACAGTCATGTGTTGCTTAAAGATGAGGAATATGATCTGAGAAGTACATCTTTAGGCAATTTCATCACTGCATGAATAAAATAGAGTGATATTCATACACACACCTAGATGGTAGAAGCTACTACACGCCTAGGGTATGTGGTATAGTCTATTGTTCCTAGGCTTTCAACCTGTACAACGTGTTGTAGTACTGAATACTGTAAGTAATTGTAACACAATGGTATTTGTGTACCTCAATATATCTAAGCATATAAAGGTACAATATGAATATGTTATAAAAGACACAAAATGGTACACCTATCTTGGACATTAGCCATGAATGGAGCTTGCAGAACTGGAAGTTTCTCTGAGTGAGTCAGTGGGTGAGTGGTGAATGAGTGTGAAGGCCTAGGACATTAGTGTGCACCCCTGTAGACTTTATAAATACTGTACACTTAGGCTACAGGAAATTTATTTTGAAATATTTTTCTTTCTTTGATAATAAATAAATCTTAGCTTGCTGTAACTTTTTTTACTTTAAAAACTTTCAAATTTTTTCACTTGATACTTTAGTTACACTTATTAAAACACACATTGTACAACTGTACAAAAATAATTTTTTCTTTATATCTTTATACACTTTTTCCTATTTTTAAATTTTTTACTTTTTTGAGTGTTTAAATTTTTTCTTAAAATAAAGATACAAACACTCACATTAGCCTAAGCCTACTCAGGTTCAGGATCATCATCACTGCCTCCCAGCTCCACATCTTGTCCCACTGGATGATCTTCAGGAGCAGTAACATACATGAAGCTGTCATCTCCTGTGGTAACTATGTCTTCTCCTGGAATACCTCCTGAAGGACCTGCCTGAGGCTGCTTACAGTGAACTTTAAAACAAATATAATTAGAAGGAGTACACTCTAAAATGATGTAAATATATAGTATAGTAAATATATGACGCAGCAACAGAGTAATTTATTATCATTATGAAGTATTATGTGCTGCACATAACTGTATGTGTTATACTTTGATACAACTGGAAGCATAGTAAGTTTGTTTACATCAGTATCACCACAAACACATGAGTAATATGTTTCACTACAACATTACTACTGCTACAATGTCTACAATATTACTAGGTGACAGGAATTTTTCACTTCAGTTATAATCTTATGGGACCCACTTTAGTATATGTGGTTTGTCGTTTGCCAAAATGTCATTATGAAGCATGTGACTATGTATAAAAGTTCACGTGGGATGGTTAAAATTAGATGTATGTTTTATTATCTAATATTGCAATTAGATAGGTACCTATGTGTATATTGAACAAATCGGTATTCTGTTTAAAATGTGGATACTCATATCTAACATAAAACACCAGGGCCAGAAGGAGTTGGGAAGAAATATATTTACCAACAACCCACATAATTGCTAATTATCCTTCTGAGGAAAGTGATTGCATGCAATTCTTGGTGACTTCTGAATGTAATTTCTCCTAAGTCAGACTTTCCTGTGTGTGCCATTTTGCTATAAAGCACAGCATCATGGGAAAGCTTCTCTCCAAATTTAGATTTAAATTATACTTATGATGCTTGGGTAGGTTAGAACACCTGCTGATTTTTTTCAGTCATATTTTCTCCTTAATCTATAAAATGTGTAATTAGTAAAGAATAACTTTTAGAATTATTGAAAAAATGCCTAATTATGTTGGAGATAATATAACCATTTTCTACAGCCTCTCTAAATTCTAACATCTACACTGCCACTAAAGAATGTTCCCTAAGAATTTCTTGGCAGCATACCACTCAGACAACTAGATGTAATTTTAAAAATATGATCTAGAGATTTAGTTCTACGGATCATTTATTTTCTAATCTTAGTGACTTTGGTGATAGAGGAAAGATACCTAAACAGTAGTGATAAGTTTATTCAATTCACTAGTTATTTTATCTTTATAGTTGAACTCATACCTTAAATTCAGAATTCCCATTACTTATTAACTCAAGGCAAGGATTCAGGCCTTTTTAAAACATGGTAAGCATAATACTCTTGCTTCTGGCTAAAAGAATAGAACATGGCCAAACAATTCTTTCATGGAAGTAAACTAGAGAAGCTAGGAAAAATTACAGATGTATTTATTTACTTATTTGTTTGTGTGTGCTTGTCTAGAAGCAGCAGAGTGGTGCAGAAGTAACAATGAAAGATCTCATTGCACAGAGGGGAACTGCAGAGAAATGAACAGATGACTGTAGCCTTTTTCCCTTAAGATACTTCTGTTTACAGGTATAAGGAAAGAGGCTGAGGTTGTAGGCACTGGACATGGGAAGAGTGCTGCAGTTGAGAGTCAAAAAAATTGAGCAAATATTTTGTTATGTGGCTGAAGACATGAAATTTTGAGATGGAAGCAAATTAAATTCTGATAAAAATAAGGGTCATAGAGATAAATCTTAAAATACAGATAATTTTCTTTTTTTCTTTTTTTTTTTTGAGACGGAGTTTCACTCATGTTACCCAGGCTGGAGTGCAATGGCGTGATCTCGGCTCACAGCAACCTCCGCCTCCTGGGTTCAGGCAATTCTCCTGCCTCAGCCTCCTGAGTAGCTGGGATTACAGGCACGCACCACCATGCCCAGCTAATTTTTTGTATTTTTAGTAGAGACGGGCTTTCACCATGTTGACCAGGATGGTCTCGATCTCTTGACCTCGTGATCCACCCGCCTCGGCCTCCCAAAGTGCTGGGATTACAGGCTTGAGCCACCGCGCCCAGCCGAAATACAGATAATTTTCTTTCATGATGTCTTCAAAATCATGCTGCTGGATAGATCAGAGGCTAAAATGGTGAGGCAAAACTGTCTGAATAGCAAAGCAGGGGTTTCCACAGACTTCCTGTGCTGAATAGACAGAGTTTATATAGTTCAGAACCCACGTGGGGACCAATCTTAATGAATATCTCAGGCTTTCAGTGGGAATCGCTGGACAGACATGCCTGATCAGTAGGTGTAAACCAAATTTAGAAACATTATTACTACAACTCTAACCATCCCAAACTCAAGAAACTCCTGATTAGATGAATTTCATCAACTGCCTGCTCAATCTTTCTAGCAAAGAGAGGGGTAAACCATCTTTAATGAATGGTGACATATTTCAGAATCATCACACTTTTCAAAAAACACCTGATATTCAATAAAATCACTAGGCTTGTCAAACGATAGAATTAATGATCAAAGAAAGATTAAATACAGATAATAGAATAAGTATACCCCTAGGTGATCTAAGTATTAGAATTAGCAGACTATAATTTTGTTATTTTATGTTTAATGTTTTCAGTTAAGTAGAGGGAGAGTTGGAAAAAACAGATGAAGAGATGGAGAACAGCAACAGATAATTGAAATTCATAAAACAGAAAGTGAAGCCCAATGTTAGTTTCATCCAAAGCTTTAAATTTTTACATGTCATTAGCTCAAACCATATTGAAGCAATAATACGGGTGCATGAGAGTTAAACAATTTTTTTCCTCTTGAATCAAGTGCAAATTGAGGAAATTTGGGATATATGTTGACTACTGTAAGAATGTGTTCTTACTAGAGTAATTCAATTCAATAAGTGATAACAAATATTATCATGAGTGATTGCTTTTCTCTTAACCTAATGTATTGTGAAAAAAAAACCTAGTTTTGGCCTCTCTTCTCATATTTACTGCTGAAAGGAAGGTTAATTTGCTGGTTGGTAGGTGTCACAGGAAGATTCCTAACATGACCCCCAAACTTGCTTTCCCTTGTTTTTAAGACACTCTAGTATCTCTCCTCCCCTTGACTGTGGACAGAACATATGAAGATGATGAAATTTATTCCCATGATGATGTTACCTTACATGGAAAGATGAAAACATTTTACAGATGTAAGTAAAGTTTCTAATCAGTGCGTTTTCAGTTAATTAAAAGAGAAATTACTCTATGTGGATGTGAATAGGTGAGCCCATAAAGGCTTGCTTAGGTTTCTGTTAAGAACAGAGAGATTATCTCTCTGGTCTTGAGAAATCACACCTTGATGTGTTCTATAGCTAAGAGAAAATGAACTCTGACAACAATTACATGAGCTTGGAAGAAGACCCTAAGCCTTAGCCCTGGTAACTGAGCACAGGACTCAGATAAGCCGTACCTAGACTTCCAATCTCAGGCATGTGACATAATATATGGATGTTGATTTAAGCTGCCAAACCTGTCATGATTTTTATGCAGTGATAAAAGCTAATACAATAAATCTGGAAGAAGTTACGGAGAAAGTGTTGTTAAGTCTTGTTCTCAGAAAACCTGGCTGCCCACAAGGTGCATAAGACTATTCTTGCAAGAAAATCCTGCAATTTTTCTAGCTGTGCCATTATATTAGTTAATAAGCCTGTATCAGGAGAAAGTAGTGAAAAATTCACTTCTCAGATGTAAAAGAAATGTTATTCAATCAGCCTTCTGAATAACACAGATAAAGTTTACATCTTAATCCAAATCCTGAATCTATTTTTCATGTAGTTCTGAATTATTTTAGAGAACATAAATAAACATTTGTTGCTGGATGTTCACAAACTAAAAAGTCTATAATATTTTCATTTGTCATCTCATAATAATATATTACCAATATTTTATACCATCCCTGCTGAAACAGTTGACAGAAAAATTAAGCAATTAAAAAAATAATGAAGTGCATCATAGGAGAAATGGCATCTTTATCAAAATCTATGATTTCAATATTATCAAAACAATCACCACTGAATTTATTATCTTCTTCCTGATGCTAAAGAGGTTGAAAATATTACTTTTCCTTTTAAAATTACTTCTTCTTTTTAAATGCACAAAAATGGTCAGGGTGGAATAAAATCATTACAAACATAGTGTCCTTGAATGACGTCTGAATTGTTGTTTGGAATGAATTGTGTAACTGGAAGATTTGAGCTTCCTAAATCTCCTTGGCAGAAATAATGTCCCAATTGTTTTTCCAGTACCAGGATGACAATGTTCTTAAATAAAATTGTCACTAAATTTCCTTTCGAATTCTGACTGCATGATTGAATAAATATTGTCTGCTGAAACTGGCTGTGAAGATTAGTATTTCATGACAGTTAATATATTTCATATGCAAATGTTTTTGCCTCATTTTATATTGGAAACAAGAAAGAAAAATTGTGTTGTCTGTTTAATTTAGAATGTACTAACTATCAAATCAGATGCATAAGTCCCTGAAATTAAATAGGGACTTTATTGTATCATGCTATTAAAATGGCACATTTTGGACTGAAGATAGTTTAGAGATAATATGCTGATTTCAATATGCATAAGGTATTACCAGAAAGAAATGTTTCATTAAATGTGAATTATTCAAGTATATGGTTATTATAAAAATAAATATATATACATATACATATAGTATACACACACACATATATACATATATATATTTACAAATGCATACAGCATGCACTTCAACTTGAGCTGACATCTCTGCTTCCAAATTTTTGTCTGGATTTCTCCCCACAATTAGATTATTATGTATTTTATCATGAATGGCTCTGCATTTCTTGAAACATTAGTGAGATACAACATATTACTTTTCTTCTGCTGAGCATACCATTCTATAGATTATTTTAAATTTAATTTCACTTGCTTTTCTGTGCACTTATTTTGCTTCATAACATTCTACTTGATTACCTCTCTCTAAATAGATGGATAGATAGATAGATAGATAGATATAGATACGTAATTGTCGTTTGTGATAAGATTTATAAGGATTGTTTTCCACGTCCTATAAGTTTTAGGTCTAAAAGGCATTTTATATTAAAATTATGCTGCATTAGAAATATATTAATTTTGGAATTTTAGAAATATGTGAATTATTTCTCATCCTTGAAGGCAGATTTCATATTTTGCAATTCAAAAAATAAAATACTTTTATGTTTTCTTAGTACAAGTTGCTCTCTCTTCCTAGGGAAGTATGGTATTTTATTACTTTTTGTACAAGTCAAGAATAGCATTTGTGAAAATTCCCACACACCCATTAAATCTGTAATTCTGTTATATTATTTTTAAGGTGGATTTACTTCGAGTTGGCCATAAACTTTCCTTTTGTGTTAGCTGCCAGCGTCCTTAGTCAATAATGCTGTTTGTTGCTTTTTCAATAGTACATAAATAGTATTTTTTCTTGTCAAATACATTTGTTTTTATACATATATTTCTTTATCCAAAATTAGAAGATGATTCTGAAAACATAGCAACACACACACACACAATAGTAGAATTAGAAACAACAAGTCTCTGAAAGAAAGAATTGAGAGAGGATAAAGGGCCAAGGGTCCACAGGCAAGGGAAGACTCATATTTAAGTGGTGGAAATGAGATGGAGGGGAAGTGAATGAGGTGTTTCATGCAAGAAAATGTAATGATAACATTGTGTCATGTAGTAAAAGCTAAAGGAAGGAAAGGAAAAGGAACAGTAAAGCTTTGTCAATGTTGTGAAATGAAATGAAGACAAAAAAGGGACAGTGAGCAAAATAGTCCCATTGTGTTTGTAAAGAAAAAAGTTATGCAAAATAGTAGACAAGAAAGTAAAATTATATGGAGACTGCAAAATACCTAATTGTTATCCCAAAGCTGTTCCCTACTCTCCACAATTAAGATTTTTTTTTGTAAAATAAACTAATATATTAATCTTATTTTTCCATTCTGCAAATAAATAGAAAACCTTTGAGCTCCTTTACTGAATCACAAATCTGTGTCACTCTAAGCTCAGATAGTCCCACTAATATTAAATAAAAGTTGAAGAATTAAAAGAAGAGATTTGTGACTACAATTTTAAGTTATCTCAAATAATTCCATCTCTTACTATAGTATAGAGTCCTATATCAGTCAGGGTTCTATTAGAGAAGCAGAATCTATACTATATGGGATTATTTATGAACACTGGCAAATCTGAAACCCATAGAGAAGACTAGCAGTTTAGAAATTCAGGAAAGAGCTCATGTTGCAGTTTTGATTCTAAAATACATAAGGCAGGCTGGCAAGCTGGAAATCCAGGCAGGACTCCTATGTTTCAGTTTTGAGGCAGAATTCTTTTTCTAGAAAACCTTAGATTTTGCTCTTAAAGGCTTCAATTGGTTGGATGGCACCATTTCACATTATCAAGTGTAATCTGCTTTACGTAAAGTCAATTGATTGTAGATATTAGTTACATCTACAAAATACCTTCATAGCAACATGTAGACTACTGTTTGACAAAACAGTTGGGTGCCATATCCTAGACAAGGTGACACATAAAATTACCTTTCACAAGCCCCTACAGGAAACAAGAAATAGAATTAAAACAGAAAACAGGAAATAAGAATTAAACAGGAAACAGGAAATAAGAAACAGGAAATAAGAATTGAAACAGAAAACAAAATAAGATTGAAAGAATGTGGATTTAAAATAAGATAAAATACAAAATTACAAATATAGTCTTTTAGCTTTGTGAAAAAAAATTTTTAAAAATCACAAAAATGCTATCTAATGACTTGCATTGCCCATCTTAGGTATCTGAGTGAGATTAATTGTCTCTGAAAAAAAGAATGTCTTCATATGTCTCTGAAGAGGACAATCAGTTTAAAGTGTTGGCTGCCTCCTGTAAACCTAATCTTGGAGGCACTCCAGAGACTAGAAATAGATTGAAGGATCTGTCACATTAACATAAAAATGATGAGAAGACTGTAAGATGTTTTTACATGCCAGACTGAAAGAGAGACAATAACTTATGATAAAAGAAGTCTGGGCACAAAAACAAGAGAATTTTTTAAAACATGTCATTTTCTCTTCTCCACATTGACCTGAATATTCTATAACTATAGAAGGCAGAAAACTAGTGTCAAATTCCATACTACAAGGATCCAAGGTTTTCAAGACTAACCTAGACAAACCTCCCTAGTCCTTTGGATTATAGTGCTTTCCCATTTGCTGCCTTTCTGAGCTAGGTGATTTTAAGTAAGGATAATAACAGAGGTACACATTATCATGCTGTCTTCTAGGAGATTATTAATCTGAACTCCAAACTCATCAACCAAGACTCAAGCTAACATCTGGCTTTGGCTGTTCTTCCATGCTATACATCATGAATATAGCTCCAAAGCATAAGAACTCACAGAAAATTATTCAATATATTATAGTTAAAAGGAAGGGAAGCTAGAGCAGATGAAGCAGAATCTACATATTCAATAAGCAATTGTTTAAAACAAGCATATTCAAAATCTGCAAAAATATAAGAAAAGATATTGGAGCAGGAAGAAGGCAAAAAAAAAGTCAGAAAATATAAATGAAGTATCATTTATGGAAAGAACTAATTGAGATAAAGGACTCAATAGATGGATGGAGTTCTAGAATGAAAAAAAGAGAAGGATGAATTATTGACCTGGATGATTAGGTAGAGTAACTCTCTCAGACATTGTCAGGAAGAGAAAAAGAAATTTTAAAAGAAACATGAAAGGAATATGGATGCTGGAAATATAATAGCCCATACTTACAGATTTGCTGTAAATAAAAAGTAACAAGGCAATATATATGCATATATATATATATAGGTTGTTTTTTTTTTTTTGGCAAGGAGCTTGGCAGTTTTATTAAGGCAGACTGAAGTAGCTAATCATTCCCACACCCCTTAAACACAAGGACCCCTTGAAGAGAAACCAAATGGAAAATTCCATAGTCACTGAGAGAAAAAAGTAAAAGCAAAGGAACAATATAGAGACAAGATTCACTGTGGATTAGATAAAAGCAAAGATTTCTCCCTGAGTAAGTCATGGTATATCTCCATAACACAGTGATGACGGAACAAGAAGGTTGGCAGTGGTAGCCTGATTGAGACAGGTCATTGCTCAGCCTCTATGAAATGTTTTAAACATATCTGTTGCTGTGAACACCTTACTTTGCCTCACACTCCAAAATGACCTTTTCTACTCACAGGGAAGCTTCTAAGTGTTACTTAGAAAAGATATGGTATGTAAAGCTTGCTCCAGCACAGATCCCTTATTTCTTTCTTTTTTTTTTCAATACATATATTTTATTGCACTTCTGGTTCTGGGGTACATGTAAAGAACATGCAGGATTGTTGCATAGGTACATACACAGCAATATGGTTTGCTGCCTCCATCCCGATCACCTATATCTGGCATTACTCCCCATGTTATCCCTCCTCAACTCCTACCCCCTACTGTCGCTCCCCTAGTCCCCCCTCAACAGACCCCAGTGTGTGATGCTCCCCTCCCTGTGTCCATGTGTTCTCATTGTTCAACATCCGCCTATGAGCAGGACCATGAGGTGTTTGATTTTCTGTTCTTGTGTCAGTTTGCTGAGAATGATGGTTTCCAGGATCATCCATGTCCCTACAAAGCACCCAAATTCATTGTTTTTTATGGCTGCATCGTATTCCATGGTGTATATGTGCCACGTTTTAACTTTCAGTCTGTCATTGATGGGCATTTTGGTTGGTTCCAAGTCTTTGCTATTGTAAACAGTGATACAGTGAACAAACGTGAGCATATGTCTTTATAATAGAATAATTTATAATCCTTTGGATATATGCCCGGTAATGAAATTGCTGGGTCAAATGGAATTTCTATTTCTAGGTCCTTGAGGAATTGCCACACTGTCCTCCACAACGGTTGAACTAATTTACACTCCCGCCAACAATGTAAAAGTGTTCCTATTTCTCCACATCCTCTCCAGCAACTGTTATCTCCAGATTTTCAATGATCGCCATTCTAACTGGCGTGAGATGGTACCTCAATGTAGTTTTGTTTTGCATTTCTCTGATGACCAGTGATGATGAGCATTTTCTCATGTGTTTGTTGGCCTCATATACGTCTTCTTGTGAAAATTGTCTGTTTATATCCTTCACCCACTTTTGAATGGGTTTTTTTTTTCGTGTAAATCTGTTTTAGTTCTTTGTAGATTCTGGATATTAGCCCTTTGTCAGATGGGTAGATTGCAAAATTTTTTTCCCATTCTGTTGGTTGCCAATTCACTCTAATTATTGTTTCTTTTGCTGTGTACAAGCTCTGGAGTTTAATTAGAGCCCATTTGTCTATTTTGGCTTTTGTTGTTAATTCTTTTGGTGTTTTAGTCATGAAGTCCTTGCCTATGCCTATGTCCTGGATGATTTTGCCTAGGCTTTCTTCTAGAGTTTTTATGATGTTAGGTCTTAGGTTTAAATATTTAATCCATCTGGAGTTAATTTTAGTGTAAGGTGTCAGGAAGGGGTCCAGTTTCTGCTTTCTGCACATGGCTAGCCAGTTTTCCCAACACCATTTATTGAACAGAGAATCCTTTCCCCATTGCTTGTTTTTGTCAGGTTTGTCAAAGATCAGATGGTTGTGGATGTGTGGTGTTGCCTCCAAGGCCTCTGTTCTGTTCCATTCGTCTATATCTCTGTTTTGATACCAGTATCATGCTGTTTTGATTACTGTAGCCTTATAGTATAGTTTGAAGTCAGGTAGTGTGATGCTTCCAGCTTTGTTATTTTTGCATAGAATTGACTTGGCTATGTGTGCTCTCTTTTGGTTCCATATGAAGTTTAAGGTGTTTTTTCCAGTTCTGTGAAGAAGGTCATTGGCAGCTTGATGGGGATAGTGTTGAAGCTGTAAATTACTTTGGGCAGTATGGCCATTTTCACGATATTGATTCTTCCTAACCATGAACATGGAACGTTTCTCCATCTGTTTGTGTCCTCTCTTATTTCATTGAGCAGTGGTTTGTACTTCTCCTTGAAGAGGTCCTTCACATCCTTTGTTAGTTGAATTCGCAGGTATTTTATTCTCTTTGTAGCAATTGTGAATGGCAGTTCATTAGTGATGTGGCTCTCTTTAAGTCTGTTATTGGTGTATAGGAATGCTTGTGATTTTTGCACATTGATTTTGTATCCTGAGACTTTGCTGAACTTGCTTATCAGTTTCAGGAGATTTGGGGCTGAGATGATGGGGTCTTCTACATATACAAATATGTCGTCGGCAAATAGAGACAATTTGACTTCCTCCTTTCCTATTTGAATACCGTTTATTTTTTTTTCTTGCCTGATTGCTCTGGCTAGAACTTCCAATCCTATATTGAATAGGAGTGGTGAGAGAGGGCATCTTAGTCTAGTGGCAGATTTCAAAGGGAATGCTTCCAGCTTATGCCAATTCAGTATGATATTGGCAGTGGGTTTGTGGTCAATAGTTTTTATTATTTTGAGATATGTCCCATCAATATGTAGTTTATTTAGGGTTTTTAGCACAAAAGGCTGTTGAATTTTGTCTTCTCTACATCTATTGAGATAATCATGTGGTTTTTGTCTTTGGTTTTGTTTATGTGGTGAATTACGTTTATAGACTTGCACATGTTCAACCAGCCTTGCATCCCCAGGATGAAGCCTACTTGAATGTTATGGATAAGCTTTTTGATGTGCTGTTATAATCGGTTTGCCAGTATTTTATTGAAGATTTTTGCATCTATGTTCATCATGGATATTGGCCTGAAGTTTTCTTTTCTTGTTGAATCTCTGCCGGGTTTTGTATCAGGATCATGTTGGGTCTCATAAAATGATTTTGGAAAGATTTCCTCTTTTTGTATTGTTTGGAATAGTTTCAGTAGGAGTGGTACCAGCTCCTCTTTGTATGTCTGGTAGAATTCTGCTGTGAACCCATCTGAATCTGGGCTTTTTTTTGGTTGGTAGGCTATTAATTGCTGCCTCAACTTCAGACCTTGTTGTTGGTCTATTCAGGGTTTCGACTTCTTCCTGGTTTAGGCTTGGAAGAATGCAAGTGTCCAGGAATTTACCCATTTCTTCCAGGCTTACTAGTTTATATGCATAGAGTTATTTGTAGTAATCTCTGATGGTGGTTTGTATTTCTGTGGAATCTGTGGTGATATTCCTTTTATTGTTTTTTGTTACATCCCTTTGATTCTTCTGTTTTCTTTTTTATTAATCTGGCTAGCAGTCTGTCTATTTTNTTTTGCTGATCTTTTCAAAAAAACAGATCCTGGATTCATTGATTTTTGAAGGGTGTTTTTGTGTCTGTATCTCCTTCAGTTCTGCTCTGATCTTAGTTATTTCTTGTCTTCTGCTAGATTTTGAGTGTTTTTCATCTTGCTCCTATAGCTCTTTCAATTTTGAGGATAGGGTGTCGATTTTAGATCTTTCCTTGCTTCTCATGTGGGCATTTATTGCTATACGTTTTCCTCAAGACACTGCCTTAAATGTGTCCCAGAGGCTCTGATATGTTCTGTCTTCATTCTCGTTGGTTTTGAAGATCTTTATTTCTGTCTTCATTTCATTGTTTATCCAGTCAACATTCAAGAGCCAGTTGTGCAGCTTCCATGAAGTTGTGCGGTTCTGAGTTAGCTTCTGATTTCTGAGTTCTAATTTGATTGCACTGTGGTCTGAGAGACTGTTTGTTATGATTTCCTTTTTTTTTGCATTTGCTGAGGAGTGATTTACTTCCAATTATGTGGTCAATTTTAGAGTAGGTGTGATGTGGTGCTGAGAAGAATATATATTCTGTGTATTTGGGGTGGGGAGTTCTGTAAATGTCTATTAGGTTTGCTTGTTCCAGGCCTGAGTTCAAATCCTGGATATCCTTGTTAATTTTCTGTCTCATTGATCTATCTAATATTGACAGTAGAGTGCTAAAGTCTCTCACTATTATTGTGTGGGAGTCTAAGTCTCTTTGTAGGTCATTAAGAACTTGTTTTATAAATCTGGATGCTCCTGTATTGGGTGCGTATAATATTTAGGATCATTAGCTCTTCTTATTGCATCGATCCTTTTACCATTATATAATGCCCTTCTTTGTCTCTTGATCTTTGTTGGTTTAATGTCTATTTTATCAGAGACTAGGATTGCAACTCCTGCTTTTTTTTTGCTCTCCATTTGCTTGGTAAATCTTCCTCTATCCCTTTATTTTGAGACTTTGTGTATCCTTGCATGTGAGACTTTTTATCCAATTTGCCAGTCTGTGTCTTTTGATTGTGGCATTTAGCCCACTTACATTTAAGGTTAATATTGTTATGCATGAATCTGATCCTGCCATTTTGATGCTAGCTGGTTGTTTTGTTCATTAGTTAATGCAGTTTCTTCGTTGTGTCAATGATCTTTACCACTTGGTACGTTTTTGGAGTGGCTGGTACTGGTTGTTCCTTTCTATGTTTAATGCTTCTTTCAAGAGCTCTTGTAAAGAAGGCCTGGTGGTGATGAAATCTCTGAGGAATTATTGTCCGTAGAGGATTTCATTTCTCCTTCACTTATGAAGCTTAGTTTGGCTGGATATGAAATTCTAGGTTGAAAATTCTTTCCTTTAAGGATGTTGAATATTGGCCCCCACTCTCTTCTGGCTTGTAAGGTTTCTGCTGAGAGATCTGCTGTAAGTCTGATAGGCACCCCTTTGTGGGTAACCCGACCTTTCTCGCTGTGCTTAGCATTTTTTCCTTCATTTCAACCCTGGTGAATCTGACAATTATGTGCCTTGGTGTTGCTCTTCTTGAGCAATATCCTTGTGGTGTTCTCTTTATTTCCTGGACTTGAATAATGGCCTGCCTTGCTAGGTTGGGGAAGTTTTCCTGGATAATATCCTGAAGAGTGTTTTCCAGATTGGATTTATTCTCTCCCTCACATTCAGGTACACCTATCAAATATAGATTAGGTCTTTTCACATAATCCCATATTTCTTGGAAGCTTTGTTCATTTCTTTTTACTCTTTTTTTCTCTAATCTTGCCTTCCCATTTTCTTTCATTGAGTTGATCTTCTATCTTCTGCTTGGTCAATTTAGCTGTTGAAACTTGTGTATGCTCTGTGAAGTTCTCGTGTTGTGTTTTTCAGCTCTATCAACTCATTTATAGTCCCCTCTAAGCTGTTTATTGGGGTCACCGTTTCGTCAAACCTTTTTTCAAGCTTCTTAGTTTCTTTGCATTGGGTTAGAACATGTTCTTTTAGCTCAGAAAAGTTTGTTATTACCTACCTTCTGAAGTCTGTTTCTGTCAATTCTTCAGAGTCATTCTCCATCCATCCTTGTTCCCTTGCTGGTGAGGAGTTGTGATCCCTTGGAGGAAGAGAGGCATTCTGGGTTTGGGAGTTTTCCTCCTTTTTGTGCTGTTTTCCTCCCATCTTTGTGGATTTATCTATCTGTGGTCTTTGTATTTGTTGGCTCTTAGATGGAATCTCTAGACATCCTTTTAGTTTATGATGAAGTTATTTCTTTTGGTTTCTTAGGTTTCCTTCTAACAGTCAAGCTCCTCTTCTGTAGGACTGCTGAAGGTCCACTCCAGACCCTGCTTGCCTGGGGATCACCTGCAGTGGCTGCAGAACACTAAGGGTTGCTGCCAGTTTCTTCTTCTGTTATCTTTGTCCCAGAAGGATTCACACCAGAGGTCAGCCTGAGCTCTCCTTTATGAGGTGTCTCTGGATATACGGGGGTCAGGGAGCTGCTTGAGGAGATAGTCTGTCCCTTACAGGAGCTCAAGTGCTGAGCTGTGAGCTACGTTGTTCCATTCGGAGCTGCTGGGCTGGTACGTTTAAGTCTGATGCTGCAGAACTCATAACTGCCTTTTTTTCCCCAGGTGCTCTGTCCCAGGGAGGTGGGCTTTATTTATAAGTTTCTGTCGTGCTTCTGCCTTTTTTCAGAGTTGCTCTGCCCAGTGAGGAGGTAGCCTAGTCAGAGTCTGCCAGCAGAGGTGTCGCTGAGCTACCGTGGGCTCTGCCCAGATGCTATGTTATCCTCCTTGCAGTTATGTTTATAGGAGTATAGTTAGAACTGCCTTGGTAATGGCAGTCTGCCTCAGTAATGGCGGACTGCCCCAGTAGTGGTGAACTGCCTTGGTAATTTCAGATGACCTTCACCCCACAGAGCCAGACTGCCTGAGTCCAGCTGTGCTTGCTGTGAAACTCTCAATCCAGACCATTTCAGATTGCTGATCTTTGTGGAGGTGAGACCTGCTGAGCCAGATCACCTGGCTCCCTGTTTCAGCCCCCTTTTTTTTCAGTTGAACAGATGACTCAGTTTCCTAGGTGTTCCAGTCACCAGTTGAAAAGGCGCCCAGATTTGTGTGAGTTTCTCTGCGGAGACCCACTGCGCTGGCTGAAACAGCCAAACTGGAGACTTGTGGTGATTTTCGCCCAGGAATCTCCTGGTCTGTGGGCAGTAAAAATTTGTTTGGAAATGCAGTGATCACTCACCCTTTGCATTTTCGCTGGGAACTGCAATCCAGAGCTGTTCTTATTCAGCCATCTTGGATCGTCCTCCATAAGGCAATATTTTTTTTTAATTATGGAGAAATACTCAGAATGAGAGGATGATGTAGAAATACTGATATCAAAATTACCAAACAAAATTTCACACAAAATCATGTTCATTAAATTTTAAGACATCAAAAAAATAGGAAATTCTAAAAGGGGGTGGAGGAAGCAAATTAGCTACCATGAAAAAATAACAGTTTGATATTATACATTGCATCTGTTGTCAAAATACTGGAATCATATTTACAAGTATTAAAAAAAAAAGACACTGCAAAATTCAAGTTTTCCATACATTTAGGTGAAAGGAAAATGCAAGGTATCAGAAAACTAATCACATGAGGACCCAAGAAAAAGAAATTTATCAAGAAGAATGCTATGTGATAGTGAAAGGTATGTTGATTAAAAGAATTTAAAAATATTTAGTTGTCAATAAGCATAACCCTCACCACCACCAATCCCCCCAAGAAAAGGAAAGAAAAGGAAAAGGAATGGAAGGAAAGGGAAGTGTGAGAATTGAAATAAAGAAAAGGAAAGAAAAAAGATACCGCCTCCTTATTAATAATATAAAAAGAAATTTCTTGAATATACCAACATGGTGGAGGGCAGGAAGTAGGGTGAAGATACCATAAAATGATGCATGCTAAATTTTCTTACTCAAGGGTACTTAGAATGTAAAAAAAAATGATAAAAATAAATATGTTTTTGGGTAATACTTGAATGAATCTCAGGGATAAATTCTAAGAATAAAATTAGTAAATATGCATTTTAAGGCAGAAATAAACTTTTAATCAATACAAAAAAGGAAAACTTTTTTAAAAGACTAGTTAATGAAGCCCAGAATAGACTGTAAAGCAGCCTAAATGAAGCAGTAGTCATGGTAAATTGTAATGACTCAGATAGTAACATCACACCAAAACTAAGAAATTTAGCTGGGCTTTATTTTCCATATACATATACACACACAGACATACACACAACATAACATATATACATATATAATAAAAGCTGTATATATATAATAAAATCTATATATAGAGAGTGAGAGAAAAACATTGTGAGCAAAGTCAAAAAGTTGATAAATATTATACAACAATATTTGTGATGCCAACAATTATAAAGAAAAAATTATATTCAGAAAATGGGAGAATATTTTATAAACAAAAACATACACAAAGCCAAATGGAAAAAAAATGAACAAAATTATAAATTGATATACAGAAGGAGAATTTCATGTGATGAATGCTAATAATCAGTGTATTTTGTCAGCCTATCAAAGTAATAAAAATCAAAAAATTTGATAATGCCAAATGCTGGTAAATAATCGAGAATTTTTTTTTCTGTATAGAGTTTGTACAAATCTTCACTCTCAGTTCACTTCTTGTGGTTGTTTCATGATTGATTTTTAGTGCTTTATGTTTTAAGGTAACTAGATAATTACCATAATAAGTATTGTAGCTACTTTCCCCTTTGTATCATTTTTTTTATAATGTGGACTACAAATAAAGATATTTTATTTCATGTAGGTTACATAACAATCTTCTAATTTTTTTACTTTTTATTTACAAAAAATGTTCATTATGATGCTGTTTTCAGAAATTCTTTTTTTTTTCTATTTAAAAGATAAGCAGCAATCTTTATTAGAATTAGTTCTGCCCCCATATTTGATTTTTATTCTTTTCTGACTATTGCCTAACATATTTGTTTGTACATAACTTGTTTTATTTAAAGATTAATTTTGGAAACTGTCAAATTAAAAGACTCATTATGGAATTTCCTGACCCTTTGGTCTTCGTGAGTTTTCTGTTCTATACCCATTCTCTGCAATTAAGTATTATTTTTAATTTATTGTAGCCAACGAAAAAACACTTTTCTCACTAAAATGTGTTGGTGAGTGTCTCCAACATGACATGAAATAGGTAGAGGTAAACTAGTGAAAAGTTTGGTCTTATTTCTGATATCAATTAGAGTGTCAGTGGTGTTTTTAAATTGGTGTTGATTTTAATTGAGGAAAAAACATCTACAGGCATACTTTGGAGATATTGCAGATTCAGCTCTAGATTATTGCAGTAAAGCATAAATTGCAATAAAATGAGCCATATGAATGTATTGGTTTCCCAACGCATATGAAATTTATGTTTACACTAGACTATAGTCTATGAAGTATGCAATAACATTATGTCTGAAAAAAATGCACATACCTGAATTAAAAATTATTTATTGCTAAAAAATGATGGTAACAATCATATGAGCATCTAGCAATTTGTCATCTTTTTGCTGGAGGAGATTTTTCCTCCATGTTTTTGGCTGCTCTCTGATCAAGGTGCTGACTGCTAAGGCTTGGGGTGGCTGTGGCAATTTCTCAAAATACTATAAAAATAAAGGCCATGGCATCAATTGATTCTTCCTTTCATGAAAGATTTATCTGTAGTACATGATGCTGTTTGATAGCATTTTACCCAAAGTGAACATTTTTCAAAATTTGATTCAACCTTTTCAAATACTGCTATTGCTTTACAGACTAAATTTATATAATATTCTACATTATTTGTTGTCATTTCAGCAATGTTCACAGCATATCTAACAGGGATAGAGTCCATTTCAAGAAACTAATTAATTTGCTTATGCATAAGAAGCAACTCCTCATCTGTTCAAGTCTGATCATGGATTGCAGCAATTCAGTCACATCTTGAGCCTCCACTTCTAATTCCAGTTCTCTTGCCACCACGTTTGCAATTATTTCCCCTTATAAAGTCTTAAACTCCTCAAAGTCGTTCATGGAGATTAAAATCCACTTCTTCCAAACTCATATTGTTAATATCTTGACCTCATACAGGTATCCTAAGTGTTTTCAATTACCTCTGTAATGGTGAAACTGTTGCAGAAGGTTTTCAATTTAGTTTGCCCAGATCCATCAGACAAATTACTATCTATGGCAACTATAGTCTTATGAAATCTATTTCTTAAATAAAAAAACTTGAAAGTCGAAATTTCTCCTGGCTCCATGGGGTGCAGAATGTATTTTGTGTTAGCAAGGATGAAAACAACATCAATCTCTTTGTACATTTCCATCAGCGCCCGTTGTGTGACCAGGTGTACTGTCAATGAGCAGTAGTATTTTGAAGAACTCTTCTGAACTGTTGGTCTCAACAGAAGCTTAAAATATTCAGTCAACCATTCTGTGAACAGTCATTAGAATAAAACTTTCAGAGTGCTGACACTATAACTATGCATTTGGAATTATATGAAGCCATTTATAGACACATGTATGAACACAAGCAAACCCCAAAGGGTTTCTTTTTTTTTTTTTTTTTTTTTTGAGTTGGGGTTTTTCTCTTGTTACCCAGGCTGGGTGCAATGGCGCGATCTCGGCTCACCACAACCTCCGCCTCCTGGGTTCAGGCAATTCTCCTGCCTCAGCCTCCTGAGTAGCTGGGATTACAGCTAATTTTTTGTAGTTTTAGTAGAGACGGGGTTTCACCATGTTGACCAGGATGGTCTCGATCTCTTGACCTTGTGATCCACCCGCCTCGGCCTCCCAAAGTGCTGAGATTACAGGCTTGAGCCACCGCGCCCAGCCCACCCCAAAGGGTTTCAACTGAAAAATGATAAATGTCAAATGAAAATTATAAATCCACGAAATCATCTTTAAAGGACTGAGAAGATTAAGATATTTTCAAATGCACAAAGTCAGAGAATGTTTATCAACAAGATTAAAAGATTTTTTAAAAGTACGTGAACATGAATTAATATATTTTAAAAAATTTGAGATGCTGCAAAGACTGCTGAACACTTGAACAGCTTTAGCCCAAAAGGTAGATCATGATTTTTCTGTGGGAGTCACCATTCTCTTGTGCCCTAAGGCTGTATCTGCCCAGTGTGAGATTTTTCTAAATTGCATAAAAATGTCATACTGGCTAGCAACTTCTCAGTTATTTTTGAAAATTATCTTGGTTTAGCTCAGCTATTTTAATAGATTTCTTATTAAGATTAAATAAACTGATTAGAGTAAGGCAAATAGTGCTCAATAATGATTATTGTTTATTTTAAAATTGTACTGTTATTATTAAGCTATGTTATACAATGAGGTATTGGTATAGCAACTGTTTTTTTTTTTTTTTTTTTTTAATGACCAGTGGAAGAAAATAAGGAGTGCAGAAACAAATCCATGTACCTGGAAATCTTAGAATGGTAAACTACATAGATGGTAATGTAACTGGTTATCCACAATAAAAATACAATAATTTAAATTTTCATGTCAAACCATCCCTCCAAATCAACTCCAAATAAATAGAATATTTAAAATGAAAGTAAAACATTCTATCTAGTAGCCAAAAATATGGAAGAATATCTTTGTAGCCTCGGGATTTTTTAAGAAAGTTGAAACATTTAGTGATTAAAAATGCTGATAGCCTTAATTAGATTGAAATTAACATTTTCCGGTTTCAACGGACAGCCTAAGAAAGGGTGAGACTACAAATGGAGAAAGGACATGTATAACGTATTTAATTGTCCAACTACTGATATCCAGAATATATGCAGTTTGTAGACCACTAAGAGAAAGATAAGCACTCTAATATAAAAGTGAACAAAAGTCACAAAGAGGCATTTCACAGGAGCAGAAATCAAAATGGCCAATAACCTTATAAAAAGATGCTGAGCCTCATTATCATTTATGGAGTAGCAGAGTAAGATAAGATACCAATTCACTATTTACTGAGAATATTGACAGTGTCAAGTGTTTATGACTACATTGAGTAACTAGAACTATGTTGACCAATGATTATTGTTGCAATCTCTTGGGAAATTGTATCTGGAATTTATATATTTTATTAAACATATGTGATATGGTTTGGCTGTGTCCCCACCCAAATCTCAACTTGAATTTTATCTTCCATAATTTCCACATGTTATGGGAAGAACCTGGGGGAGGTAATTGAATTATGAGAACTGGTCTTTCCCATGCTATTCTCTCAATACTAGTAAGTCTCATGAGATCTGATGAGTTTATCAGGGGTTTCTGCTTTTGCTTCTTCCTCATTTTCTCTTACCACCTCCATGTATAAAGTGCCTTTTGCCTCTTTTTATGATTCTGAGGCCTCCTCAGTCATGTGAAACTGTAACTACAATTAAACCTCTTTTTCTTCCAGTCTCGAGTATGTCTTTATTAGCAGCTTGAAAATGGACTAGTACCATATGCATATTATAGGACCCAAAAATGCCATTTCTTAGAAAGCTTCCTAGAGAATCTGTTGGGGTGAGGAAAATAGGCTAAATCATAATTATAGTGGTGGTTACATGACAATATGTATTTGTCAAATTAAGCAAGTAGCATACTCAAAATTAGTGAATTTTATTGTATTTGAATATACCTGAATAAAGCTGATTTAAAGAAGAAAGATAAAAAAAAGAGAGATGGCAAACTTTAAATCAGGCTTAACAAGCTAAATTAAAAAGAAGAAAGAAGGAATGTAATCCATTTTAGTGTAATTTCCAACTGAAGTGAATATTAAAAATGAAGTTTTAGTGTTTAATGAAATGTATTTGTAACTCTCCAGAACATTAAGCTTCTAAGAATGACTTATTTTCTTTTTTTTAACTCCAAACTGAGTAAATTCTTTATTATACAAGGATTTAAAAATTATGTAATAAATATTAGCTGAAATCATCTATGAAATCTCTGTATGAGTTCCTCAAATGGAAATAGAACTTTTTTTTTTTTTGCAAACAAACCCATTCAAAACTGGGCAGAGGATATGAATGAACACTTTTCAAAAGAATGACTTGGCTGGGCATGGTGGCTCACACCTGTAATCCAAGCAGTTTGGAAGCCAAGGCAGGCGGATCACCTGAGGTCGGGAGTTCAAGACTAGCCTGACCAACATGGTGAAACACCGTCTTAAAAAAAAAAAAGAGTGACTTATTTTTTCAAAGTTTTATGGATGAAGATTTGAATGCATGTCACCATCTATAGACAAAAGCTTCTTAAGAAATGCTTTTCATGATGACAAAATAAAACAGAAAAAGAAGGAAGGAAGGAGAAAAAGGAAGGAAGGAAGAAAGGAAGAAGAAAGGAAGAAAAAATAAAGAAAGAAAAGAATGAAGGAAAGAAAGAAAGAAAAAGACAAATACAAGCTTGAAGTCTACCATTTTAATGAAAAGTCATGATTCCGTGTCCAGTTTCAGAACGAAGCAGTTCTTTGGCTCTGATTCTTTTGGTTGAAATAGAAGCCGAGTTCTAAGAAAATCACACTATAACAATTGTGCAAATGTATACAATAGAGATCTTTTGAATCTTTTCCCAAATGGACATATGGTCATTTATTCCAATATAAATACACAGGAAAAGGGCAATACCTAGATCTTGGGAGGGCTCTTGATACACGATTTAAGGTATGACACTGATATCTGGGGACTGAAATATCACTGTGGACTTCTTGTTAGGGAGAGAAATATGACAATTAGGAGTAAAATCCAAATAAACATACTTAGAAGATAGCAGAATATTCATTCATTAAAGCCTTGTAGAGTAAGCCTTTGATTTGTAGAGTAAGAGTTATTGTGTTAGAAAAGGCCAAATGAAACTCCCTAAAACTGCCTCTCACCAAGCCCAGAAAATGTTTTTGTAATAAAACTATATTACGCTGGGGAGAAATGGTGTGACCCTCAAAAATTTGAGGACTTCAGGAATTGTGGCATATATTATATTCATATCATATGTAATTCACAAGTCTGACCCCTTCAAATATTAGATCAATCTTACTAAATGACATTGTACAAAAGTAAACAAGTAGAATTTCAATTGCAATTGCTATGTCAAATTCCATTATATGTTTATAGCTTTAACAGATTTTGCTGTTATTCTCAAAATTAGTGTGAGAGATAAATTGTATATTAAAGATAAGATTGACTAATGCACTGCAACTGTTCATTTTTAAATTTATTGATTCTCCAATATGTGAAGTGGCATTTTATAGGAAACATGATGGCTCATTATTCTACAACGTTGCTTGGAATGGGAGAGAATACCATAAGTTCATATAATTATCAGTTATGAATTTTACAAAAATATGTTTCATATGGGAATTCTTCGTGTGACTATTCTTGTTGACATATTTATGTATGAATAATTTATTCTGTGTTAAATATTAAACAAAGAAAATTACATGTCATTTGACAAGTTTCATTGTGCTTCCTGGAAACTTACATTCTGGACTTTTCGTTAATTACCAGCTAGTCCTTACAGAACACATAGCGAGTTATAAATTTGAATAAAGTATTGTACTGTATTAAATTTAAGCTTATCTCACTGTTTTAGTGATCCCACTACATTTATTGTCAAGCAGGGTTTAATTTTTTCTGATATATATTATTATATTTAAATCAAGAAGTGTTTTAAATGTCCTAATTTGATTTGTATAGGATTGATGGAAGACTTTTGTAAATATGGTAGCTGCATTCCTCAAAATGTGAATGGTTTAGGTCAGTGTAAAGTAGTATATACCTTATTATTTTTCTCGGTGCATTTTTTTTTTCGGCTCATTATTTATCAAAAACCTTCTCAGGGTCCGTTCTCCCCACACAGAGTGGACAACCAAGTGCACTGCCCCAAACTCTGTCCATGAAGAGAATTTCTATGCAAAATTCCTTTTCAAATCACTTTTTTGGGGCTATAGTACAATAGAAGTCAATTTTATCTTCTTTGTAAGCCAACCTATTCATAAATAAATTTTAAGTAGGTATTTTTCCTCCTCTGAAAGACTATGAGGATACAGGTATTGACCAACTTATGACCTATGCAACTTATGACCATTCGGCTTTATGACAACAATCCCTAGCCACGACTGCTCCGCGTCTGGCAGCGCAAACGTTGCCCAGCTGGGCGTACAACAGTGCAGACCAGCTTCCGGCAGCACTACCATCTCCGCGTGCATATAGCCTACTCAACTTACAACCAAATCGTGTTACAACCAGCCTGTCGAAACCAATCGTGGTCGTAAGTCGAGCACTAGCTGTAATAGGTGTGAGTTGAAGGAGAGACTTTGGTGTACCAGTGGTGGGTATCATGGGGGTCACCTGTATCTAAAGTTTGTTTGTAGAGTGTTCTCTAGATGGAGACACATTTGGTCCTAGATGCAGCATGTTGATTTGGGCCCATCAGGCATTACAACTTGTTGAGCCTGACAGTATCCAGCTCATGATGGGATGTTATGGCCACATGGTCACTTTACAACTCACAGGCAAAAGCTCACTCTCTACACAGGCCTAGTACCATGTCAGATGCTGCATTTCAAAGGGCACATAAGTTTCTTCTTCCATTGGCATGACCTTGCTCCAGTGCCCTATGAGTTTATGTTGCCAGTCTCAGATACACCCATGCAGGAGGACACCTTATATTTTAACAACAGAGCCTTTGGTATGTAGGTATTGATATGATGAATGTGCTGTTTTTTTGTGTGTGTGTGATGGAGATTCCCTCTTATTACCCAGGCTGGAGTGCAGTGGTGCAATCTCGGCTCACCACAACCTCCATCTCCTGGGTTCAAGCAATTCTCCTGCCTCAGCCTCCTGGGTAAGTGGGACTACAGGTGTGCACCACCACACCCAGCTATTTTTTTGTATTTTTAGTAGAGATGGGGTTTCACCATGTTGACCAGGATGGTCTCAATCTCTTGACCTCATGATCCTCCTGCCTTGGCCTCCCAAGGTGCTGGGATTATAGGTGTGAGCCACCGCGCCCAGCCAAATGTGCTGTTTTTAATATTCATAGATATGAAGAATCATAAGTAAATTATATCACATGTAACAGAAAATAGTCATAATGCACACTCTTGCCTAAGAACAATACTAATTCTTTTGCACCCTGTCACAGTATAGTTGAAGACACCTGGGTCAATAAAACATTCTGCAAAGCATACCAGAGTTCTACCACAGTGGTAATATCATGTTAATTGGACCTAATGAGTATAGTGTGGCTAGTACAATGAATACCTTGTTAGGAATATGTTCTGTAGATGGTGGTAGATAATCCCTAAAAAGATGCAGAGATCAGACACATCAGTGAAGTTTTCAGAGTCTAGTGTTTTGGGTAAGACTGAGGCATCTCCTCCAACATGAAAGATAAATTGCTCCTTGAATTTTCTACCATGTAAAAAAGAAGTAAAATGTCTGATAGATGTCATTGAGTTATGAAAGCTGTATACTCCATCCTTTGAAATACCACTCCCTTTCATTCACAGAATGATATAGATAGAATGTTGCTAGTTTTACCTGGAGCTCAAAGAAAGAGCACTTCAGCGGGTCAAGGCCATAGTGTGTAGTCTGTAACAAATTTTCCCATAATATGAAAATAAAGTTTGTTTCATTTAAATGTCATGTGATATATCAGCTAAATATTATATAACTATGAATACTAAATTATTTTTGTAGAAATTAAGTAACAGTTTTTTTTATATTGCCATGTTATCTTCCACAAGTAAGGAAACTAAAAGGTGCAGCAGAAATAGGACAGAATTTATAGAAAAACAGATTGACTAGTGTAATTTTTCCTTGAATTTAAATAGAAGGATTTAAAGGCACCTTCATTTTTCAGAAAGAAAAATAAATCCAATATCACACAAAAAATGCAATGTACATTTGAAAATATTTTAAAAATTGACCTCCATTTTCAGCTTCAGTATCCAAAGAGTTTGGAATTCTTTACTCCTGTCATTATACAAAAAAAAAATATATATATATATATATAGATAGATAGATAGATAGATAGATAGATATGGACAAAATGAAAATCTGTAACTTTTCTTGGGGCCATTCCAGAGTTGAGGTTATAAAGCAAACTTCCAACCCAAAATCCTGAGAGATAGGGCAGAGTTTCCAAGATTTGCTTAACAGAGACCCTTGGAATCCAGACACTGGTAGGAAGATTTAAAAGGTTATTTTGACAAATTTCTGTAGGCTGGGTGCAGACTAGCAGATTGAGAAATTCCCAGGCCACAGTTTTATATGGGACCCCAAATTCTCCTGACTTTCACTCTAATAACAAATCAAGTGTTCCTGACAGGAATCAAAGAATAATTTCAAATATTGTTAACTAACCCCTATTCTGTTAAGTTGCAGGGCTTGACTCCTGGATACACATATCTTCTCTAAAAAACAAAGGGCATTGACTCCTACTGAATCTTCAATGTCAACACTGTTACCTGGCACCAAATTCATGTTAATTAAAGCTTCACCTTCAGACCTGGGAAAGGAGGACAGTTGAAATAAACTGCTTGCATGTAACACTGGGCTGTATACAAAATATTAAAAACGTATTTAATAGTTTTGCCTCTATATAAATTAATATAATTTGTTCTATGCATTAATTGATACTAAATAATTTACACATTTAACGACCTGTTAACTTCCTTTTCCTGTCCTTGTCAGAAGTAGGCCGGGCTTATATCCTTTTTGCATAAAATGCTATTAACTCTTTCAGTTTTATTTACCAAAGTAAAAATAAACAAAACTTTTTATCTTTCGAGCCATTTGTAGCTTACAAAATTGAGTAAAACAATGAAGAGTACTTTTTCCTTTCTACCCGCTGTCTCCAAAATTTAAAAGCTATTTAGAATCCCACTGAGCCAAATCTGTTTCTTTGCCAAAACCCTGCTGCTAACACTATATGAGCACTTTGCCTCTAGATACAAGGACTATCATAGAAGAGGTGAACACATGAGACTGCAAGGACCAAATCTGAAGGACAGAATTAGTTCAGACTCTCCCAGTGAAGGACGGGCACACAGATGCTTAAACAACTAGCAGATTGGGAGACCTTGATTCCTGGGGCATTATGTGAATCCTTTTCATCCCAACCATAAAGAGCTTCCTACTTCCTGTAGAAGTAACAGAAAATTACTGAGAGGATATCAAGAAACCCAGTGACAAAGCCTCCTGAGTATAGTTGTTCTCGGTTGTGAGATTCATGCAAACAAATATATAATAAGAAATTAATTGGCAACCTTAGAACATATTATTACAGAGACCATAAAAAGCATTGTGGCACAACAAAAGTCTCTAAATTTCTTAGCTGAAATGGTTTCAAGAGAATGTTTATCTTTTATAAAGTGAATTACTAAAAATTTTTAACTAAAACCAAGATGACAGTAACTCAGTGTATAAAACATAGAGATAAGTCAATTTTATAACCTTTTTTTTTTTTGGCTTTTGGCTCTTACACTGCTTAAAAGGTTTTAAGGGTTGATGAATACATGCCCACCTCCATTCTTGTCTGACTTAAAATGTTTAATTGGCTGTAAGTCTTTTGGCTTTAAGTCCCTTAGCCATAGGGATTCCAACAAGGGACCTAATGGACCCAGGGTATGTAGCCATATTACCCTAGTAATGATGTGGAACAAAATGAAAATTTGGTCATTGATGCTGCCTCTAGCAAATCTTGTCATAAAGTGGGAAAATGTAAACAAAAAATTAAATCCTAAATCCCCTAAATGACTGCACAGAGTCCCTCTTGGCCAAGAGGACTCCAGAGAAACCGAAAAAACTGAATTCCTGGCCATGAGAAGAAGGGAGGTCGACATGCCTCATTATAACCTTTTAACGTTTAGTCATGATTGACCAACGTTAACCTTAAAATAGATCTCATAAGATTGACAAAACAGACTCTTTGAGGCAAGAGGATACCAAATCCCAACCTGACTGGTATAGCATCGCATTACAGAAAGTAGGCCCTGAAGAAAATTAAAATATTTTACCCCCAAATATATTTTTTGACATATTTTGAAATGACCCTGCAAAACCATCTTTTGTGGGGATAATTTGTATCAGTAGAGTCTCTATTAATGTGGCCATGCCTTTCCTGGATCTAGGAGAGATTAACTAAGAATCTGACCTTTTAAACTCCAAAAGGAGAGATTTACCATATTGTCTCTGAAGGCTGCTACCTATTGAAGCTTCGGTAGGAGATTGATCAGGGTGGTGAGAAAAATTATAGGAAAGAAGCAAATCTTCCTGAAAAGCCAGAAGGTTTTAAAAAAGCTTTGGTAAAGGTTTATGGCTGAAGGCAGCCTAATCCTCTTACCTTGAGCTAATAGCAAAGAGTAGATAACAAGGGAATAGAGAGGAGTTTATCTAAATAGCTTATTTACCTATTTTCCCTGGAAACCAACCTTTGATCATCCATGGGTATGACTACTCTCTACTCAAGGGGTTGACAATGTTAATTACCCACAAAATGGTGTTTGCTCACGACCTTTGCCATTAAATCTGTTCTAAAATAAATACTAGCATCTTTAGCATATGGAGGCTGGATGGCCAGACTTCCTCTTTGGGGTATGTAAGCCATGGGGTCCCCTAGCCTCATTCTCACTGGAAAAACACCTGTGTCTGTGAACTTTTTTCATCCATTGCTTGGCTAGAGTCTGTGCATCCAACTTGGCAGGCTTCACTGACATAACAAGAGTCTTGCCATGAACACGGTTTGGATCTGTGTCCCCTTGAATTGTAATCCCCACTGTTGGAGATAGGACCTTGTGGGAAGTGATTGGATCATGGGAGTACATTTCTTGTAAATGGTTTATCACCATCCCCTTGGTACTGTCCTCAGGATAGTGAGAGCTCAGGAGATCTTGTCTTTTAAAAGTGTGTCACACCTCCCTTGTATTCTCTCTCCTGCTCCTGCTCCTGCTCCTGCCACATGAGATGCCCTGCTCCCTCTTTGCCTTGCACCATGGTTGAACGCTTCCTGAGGCCTCCCTTAAAGCTGAAGCCATTTTGTTTCCTGTACCACCTGTAGAACTGTGAGCCAATTAAGCCTCTTTTCTTATAAATTACCCAGTCTCAGGTATGTTTTTAAGTTAACAGCAATGTGAGGACAAACTAATATAGAAAATTAGTACTGAGTAGTTGGGTACTCCTAAAAAGAGACCTAACAAAGTGGAAGCAACATTGAAACTATGTAACAGGCAGAGGTAGTTGGAAGAGTTTGAAAGGTTCAGAAGAAGATAAGAAGATGAAGGAAAGTTTGAAACATCCTAGAGGCTCATTGAACAGGTGTGACCAAAATGCTGATTGTGATATGGACAGTGAAGTCCAGGCTGCCAAGGTTTCAGATGGAAACAAGGAACTTATTGGGAAATGAAGCAAACTCATGTGTATTATTCATGTGTACTATTCTTTAGCAAAGAACCTGGCTGCACTGTGTTCCTGCCCTAGGAATCTGTAGAACTCTGAACTTGTGATGATTTAGGGTATCTGGCAGAAGAAATTGCTAAGCCGCAAAGTGTTCAAGATGTGGTCTGGCTGCTTCCAACAGCCTACACTCATATACCTGAGCAAAGAAATGACCTGAAGTGGGAACTTATATTTAAAGGGAAAGGAGAGCATAAAAGTTTGAAAAATTTTCAGTCTGGCCATGTGGTAAAAAAGAAAAGCACATTGTCAGGTAGGAATTCTAGCAGTCTACATAATTTAACATGAGTAAAAAGCCAAGGCTAATAGCCAGAACAATGGAGAAAGGCCCTTAAAGGCATTTCGGAAGACTTCATGACAACCCCTTCCATTGCAGGCCTGGAGCCCTAGGAGAATTGAATGGTTTCATGGGCCAGGCCCAGGGCATTGCTCCCCTGTGGAGCCCCAGGACACTGCTACTCACCTCCTAGTTGCCTCAGCCTCACCTGTGGCTCAAAGGGGTCCAGGTACACCTTGGGCTCCTGCTTCAGAGGATGCAAGCCAAAAGCCTTGGTGACTTCCATATAGTGTTAAGCCTGTGGGTACACAGAGAGTAAGAGTTGAGGCTTAGGAGCCACTACCTAAATTTAAGAGGAAGTATGGAAAAGCTTAGGCTCCCAGGCCATTGACTGGGGTGGAGCCCTCACAAAGAACCTCTACTAAGGTAGCACAGAAGGGAAGTGTGGAATTAGAGACCCCACACAGAGTCCTCACTGGGATACTGCTTAGCAGAGCTGTGAGAAAGGTACCATCATTCTCCAGAATCCAGGATGGTAGATCCACCAGCAGTTTGTACCCGGTGCCTGGAAAAGCCACAGGCATTCAATGCCAGCCCATGAGAGCAGCCTCAGGGGCAAACCCAGCAAAGCCAGAGGGACAGAGCTTTTCAAGGACTTTGGAGCCCACCCTTCACACCAGTGTGCCCTGGATGTGAACATGAAGTTAAAGGAGACTGTTTTGGAACTTTAAGATTAAAGGATTGTCTTGTTAGGTTTTGGACATGCAAAGGGCCTATAGCCCCTTTCTTTTGATGAATTTCTCCCTTTTGGAATGAGAGCATTTACCCAATGCCTCTACCTGTCTTGTATCTTGGAAATAACTATTTTTCTTCTAATTTTTACAGGTTCCTAGGCAGAAGGGACTAGTCTTGTCTTAGGTGAGACTTTGGATTTCAGATTAATGCTGAAATGAGTTAAGACTTTGGAGGACTGTTGGAAAGGCATGACTGCATTTTGTAATGTGAGGACATGAGATGTAGGGGAGCAGGAAGGTGGAATAATTTGATTTAAATCTGCAGCACCATCAAATTTCATATTGAATTGTAATCCCTGATGTTGGAGAACCTGGTGGGAGGTTATTGGATTACAGCAGTGGATTTCTCATAAATGGTTTGGCACCATCTCCCTTGGCACTGTACTCACAAAAGTGACTTCATTCTCATGAGATCTGGACATTTAAAAGTGTATGACACCTCCCCATTCTTTCTCTTGCCCCTGTGCCCACCACGCGAGATGCCTCTCTCCCCATTTGCTTTCTGCCATGATTAGAGGCTTCCTGACACCTCCCCAGAAGCAGAATCCACTATGCTTCCTGTATAGCTTTCAGAACTGTGAGACAATTACACCTGTTTTTTTTAAAAAATAAATTATCCAGTCTTGGGTATTTCTTTTTCTTTTCTTTCTTTCTTTTTTTTTTTCTTTTTGAGACAAAGTCTGGCTCTGTTGCCCAGACTGGAGTGCAGTGGCATAATCTTGGCTCACTGTAACCTCCAGCTCCTGGTTTCAAGCAATTCTCCTGCCTCAGCCTCCCAAGTAGCTAGGATTACAGGTGCATACCACATCACCTGGCTAATTTTTGTATTTTAGTAGAGACTGGGTTTCACCATGTTGGCCAGACTGGTCTCAATCTCCTGACCTCAGGTGTTCCACCCATCTTAGCCTCCCAAAGTGCTGGGATTACAGGTGTGAGCCACCACACCCAGTCAGATATTTCTTTATAAAAATGCAAGAACAGATTAATTGAGCCGTCACAACCCCACTGATCTTAACTCAAGCATTACTTTCTACTGACTATATGTCTTTAGATAAAGCTTAACTCTCTCAACCAATTGCCAATCGGAAAGTCCTCGATTCCACCTATGAAATGTAAGCCGCCACTTAGAAATGTCCTGCCTTTTTGGGTCGAACCAATGTATACCTTCCATAAGTTGATAATCTCATTTTCTGTAACTCCTGTTCCCTAAAATGTATAAAACCAAAGCTGATTGCTTTGGTTACATCTTTTTAAGCCCTCTTAAGACTGTTCCTTAGGCTATGGTCATTCATATTGGTTCAGAATAAAATATTTTAAAGTTTGGTGTTTCCATTACCAGCAAGGAGAAGGGTAGATTAGACATCTTGAAACCCTTCTTGACTCTAATTCCTATGAATTAGAAAGGCCTCATATATGGGGTAAAGAAATTCACCAAGAGAAACTCTAAAATGGCATCACAAATGAGACAAGGGAGTTCTGCCCTAACCTTGTACATTCCAGTCTTTCTGTTACACCTAAGTGGGGACGGGGGAGAATGTGGAGGAAGACACAGTCTGTGTTATGTGTGTCCAATAGTACTGAACATTAAATGCATTTAATAAAGAGATCTTCCAAGCAGGCTTTGTGTGGGCAACAAGGCCATTTTACTTCTTGCTTGGGTGCAAGCAGGCTGAATCCGAGAAAGGATAGGCAGAGAGGGTAAGGTGGGAATTCGCTTTATAGGTTAGGGTAGTTTTGGGAGGGATGGGGGTGCTGCAGAGTAAGATCAGTTACAGTGCTGGGGGGTAGTGGCAAGGAGTATACATGACCACAAGTTCAGTTACAACAGAGGGTGGGGGTGAGATGGCAGGATGGTTGAGAAGTATTTACATTATCATAAGAACAGTTTAGATGGCAGGGTTGGGTGAGAGGTATTCACATTATTATAAGAACAGTTAAGATGGCAGGGTTGGGTGAGGGGCTTGTCTGGGAATCTCCACTGGGTGATCAGGGACAATGGTGAATGCAGGCAGGGGTGGGAGATGATCAGCAGGGGCAAGCAGGACTTCTGACTTTCAGGCTCCAGGCTTGCATATAGAGACCTGACAGTCTGGATGACAGAACTTCAAGAAAATAGGTTAAAAACACTATAGCTAAGGAGGAAAAAGACAGGAAAGTATACTGCACCCCAGGATGAGGAATAGGAAATACTTGTGAAGGCTACAGCCTTGATAAGCAGGCCTGATAAAGTGCTGAAACTTATTGGAAAGATTATTGAATGTGTCCCTCCCCCACATCCTACTCCCAGATCAACAAGCTTCCAACAAGTCTACCAACAGTGGATTACAGCTGAGAGACTTGCAAGACACAGACTGTTTCTGAAAAGAAGTACAAAGGGGAGTGAAAAAGGCAAGGGGAGGGACAAAAACAAGAACACTAAAGGAATGTTAAGCTTCTGGCACCTATTGTTTTAGCAAACACTAAAAACAGAACAATTCCCAGCCAGATTAACATAAATCCTTATTCTAATGGCTTCTAAACCTCACTTCCTATTAGCCAGTTTAATATTCCCAGCTTTCAACAACAGCAAAAAAGAACAAGGCATTATAAGTGCAAGAAAGAAAAGTCTGAAGAGACAAAGCAAGCGTCAGAACAAAACTCAGATATGACACAGATGTAGTAACTACCAAACAGGTAATTCAAAATAACTATAATTTAATATGTTAATGGATCTAATGGGAAAAGTAGATAAAATGCAACAGATTGGTTATGTAAGAGAAAGAGACGAAAACAAGAAAGAAGCAAAAAGAAATGAAAGGATGGGATTAACAAAAGTGGTGGGATAGGTAACTCTACAGGCTCTCCATCCACAGACACACGGAAAAATGGAGGAAAAACTGACAAAAGGTATCAGATACGCCAACTTTGCCATATATCTAGGAAACAGTCAAAACTTGACTGCAGGCAAGTGCATGTTGAATTAAGAACAGGGCAACTTAAGGACAGAAGGAAAGCTTTGTGGTATTTTCACTTGCCCTTACTCAACTCCACTCACCTGCACTGGCAGAGACTTGCAGATAGCAGCCTGTATTCCTAATGTGCAACCTTGGACACTGCTTCCAGAGGGAGAAGCACAGTCATACTCAAAGAATTATTTTGTCTGAACTGAAGGCAATAGAGCCACAAGAAAACACTTCAAAAAATCAATGAATCCAGGAGCTGGTTTTTTGAAAAGATTGACAAAATAGACCACTAGCCAGACTAATAAAGAAGAAAAGACAGAAGAATCAAATAGATTCAATGAAAAAGATAAAGGGGATATCACTACTGATCCCACAGAAATACAAACTACTATCAGAGAATACTATAAACATCTCTATGCAAATAAATCAGTAAATCTAGAAGAAATGGATAAATTCTTGGACACTTACACCCTCCAAAGATTAAACAAGGAAGAAGCCAAAGCCCTGAATAGATCAATAACAAGGTCTGAAATTGAGGCAGCCATTAATAGCCTACCAACCAAAAACTGTCGAGGACCAGATGGTCCAACAGCCAAATCCACCAGAAGTACGAAGTAGCTGGTACCATATCTTCTGAAACTATTCCAAACAATAGAAAAAGAGGGTATCCTCCCTAACTCGTTTTGTGAGACTAACATCATCCCAATAGCAAAACCTGGCAAAGACACAAGTAAAAAAGAAAATTTCAGGCCAATATCCTTGATGAACATGGATGTGAAAATCCTGAATAAAATACTGGCAAAGAGAATCCAACAGCACATCAAAAAGCCAATCCATCATGATTAGGTCAACTTCATCCCAAGGATGCAAGGCTGATTCAACTTATGCAAATCTATAAATGTAATCCATCACATAAACAGAACCAATGACAAATACCACATGATTATCTCAATAGATGCAGAGAAGGCCTTCAACAAAATTCAACAGCCCTTTATACTAAAAACTCTCAATAAACTAGGTATTGATGAAACATATCTCAAAATAACAAGACCTATTTATGACAAACCCACAGCCAATATTATACTAAATGGGCAAAAACTAGAAGCATTCCCTTTGAAATCTGGCACTGGACAAGGATGCCCTCTCTCACCACTCCTATTCAACACAGTATGAGAAGTTCTGGCCAGGGCAATCAGGCAAGAAAAAGAAATAAAGGTATTCAATTAGGAAAAGAGGAAGTTACATTGTCTCTATTTGCAGACTGCATGATTGTATATTTAGAAGATCCCATTGTCTCAGGCCCAAATCTCCTTAAGCTCATAAGCAACTTCAGCATTGTCTCAGGATACAAAATCAATATGCAAAAATCACAAGCATTCTTATAAACCAGTAATAGACAGAGAGTCAAATCATGAGCGAACTTCCATTCACAATTGCTACAAAGAGAATAAAATACCTAGGAATACAGCTAACAAGGGATGTGAAAGGTCTCTTCAGGAAGAACTACAAACCACTGCTCAAGGAAATAAGAGAGAACACAAACAGATGGAAAAACATTCCGTGCTCATGGTTAGGAAGAATGAATATCGTGAAAATGGCCATACTGCCCAAAGTAATTTATAGATTCAATGCTATCCCCATCAAGCTACCATTGACCTTCTTCACAG
>NW_016107355.1:2540367-2577113 GCF_001604975.1 Cebus imitator | reverse complement strand
AAAAAAGCTGGAGACATCATGCTACCTGACTTCAAACTATGCTATAATTCCACAGTAATCAAAACAACATGGTACTGGTACAAAACAGAGAAATAGACCAATGTAACAGAACACAGGCCTCAGAAAGAACACCACACATTGACAACCATCTGACCTTTGACAAATCTGACAAAAACAAGCAATGGAGAAAGGATTTCCTATTTAATAAATGGTGTTGGGAAAACGGACTAGCCATATGCAGAAAGCTGAAACTGGATTCCCTTCCTTACACCTTATACAAAAATTATCTCCAGATGGATTAAAGATTTAAACATAACACCTAACACCCTAAAATCTCTAGCAGAAAACCTAGGCAATACCATTCAGGACTTATGCATGGGCAAGAATTTCACGACTAAAACACCAAAAGCAATGGCAACAAAAACCAAAATAGACAAATGGGATCTAATTACTCTAAAGAGCTTTTGCACAGCAAAAGAAACTATCATTAGAGTGGACAGGCAAGTAACAGAATGGAAAAATTTTTTGCAATCTACCCATCTGACAAAGAACTAACATCCAGCATCTACAAAGAACTTTAACAAATTTACAAGAGAAAAACAGCCCTATCAAAAGGTCGGCAAAGGATATGAACAGACACTTCTCAAAAGAAGGCATTTATGCAGTCAACAAACATGAAAAAAAGCTCATCATCACTGGTCATTAGAGAAATGCAAATCAAAACCACATTGAGATACCATCTCATGCCAGTTAGAATGATGACCATTAAAAAATTAGGAGATGACAGATGTTAGAGAGGATGTGGAGAAATAGGAACACTCTTACACTGTTGGTGGCAGTGTAAATTAGTTCAACCATTGTGGAAGACAATGTGTTGATTCTTCAAGGATCTAAAACTAGAAATACCATTTGACTCAGCAATCCCATTACTGGGTATGTACCTAAAGGATTCTAAATCATTCTATTATAAAGACACATGCACACATGTGTTTATTGTGGTACTCTTCACAACAGTAAGGACTTGGAATCAACCCAAATGCCCATCAATGATAGATGGGATAAAGAAAATGTGGCACACATATACCATGGAATACTATGCAGCCATAAAAAAGAATGAGTTCGTGTCCTTTGCAGGGTCATGGATGAAGCTGGAAAGCATCATGCTCAGCAAACTGACACAAGAACAGAAAACCAAACACCACATGTTCTCACTCATAGTGGGTGTTGAGCAATGAGAACACATGGACACAGAGGGGAACATCACACACTGGGACCTGTCAGGGAATGGAGAACTAAGAGAGGGATAGCAGTGGGTGGAAGGATAAGAGATGGACAGCATTAGGAGAAATAGCTAATGTAGATGATGGAGTGATGGATGCAGCAAACTACCATATTAGGTGTATACCTGTGTAACAAACCTGCATGTTTTGCACGTGTGCCCTAGAACTTAAAGTATAATCTATCTATCTATCTGTCTCTCTATCTATGAACTGATAAATATATGAACTGATGAACTTGTCACAGGCTAACCAAGAAAAAATAAAAGGAAAGAAACAAATGACCTATATCAGGAATACAATAAGACTCATCAATACAGATCCTTGTATATCCCAAAGATATTAAAACAATCCTATGAAAAATTCTAATACCATGAATTTGGTAACATAGATGAAATAGATCAAATTCTTAAACTAAAACTCACTCAAGAGAAATAAATAACTTGAGTAACCCTGTGTCTAGTGAATAAATTAAAAATCTACTAAGAAAAAGAACACTAGACACAGATGGTTGTACTACTAAATTCAACCAAACATTTAAACAAGAATAATACCAATTCTATACAATCAATTCAGTTTTTTTTTTTGAGCATTTCCTTACTTTTTGATTCTGCAAGATGATCTAGGTTCATCTTATATATTCCCCGTTCCTGTTCAAGAATTCAATAATTTCTCTTGGTTGCTTTTGTTGGAGTATGTTATTAGAAATCAAGATCTGAGCACTGGGAACACTCATTGATCTCTTACTCCTGTGACTAGGCCCACTTGGCAAACAGAGTCTCAAAATATATATGCATGTAGAATAACCTGGATATATAAATATATCTGCAATTATGTCTACACTAACGTATCCCTCTATATTTAGCTTAACATGTAAGGATAGCTCCACAGTGTTATTCAAGTTATTTATCTATCTTTTGAGTGAGTTTTAGTTTAAGAATATGGTCTATTTCATCTATGTTATCAAATTTGTGGTTATAGAATTTTTCACAGGATTGTCTTAGTATCCTTGGGATGTACAAGGGATCTGTGTTGATGACTCATACTATTCCGTATATAGTTCATTTGTTTCTTTCTTTTTCTTTTTCTTGGTTAGCCTGTGAGAACTTCATTAATTCATATATTTATCAGTTCTTATATTTTGAAGATCTTTCATTTGGTGGGTATATATTTATACTTGTTTTATCATTTTCTTGGGGTGACCTTTCTATCAACATGTTCTTGTACTTACTTATGTACTTGTCTCTTGTAAACATACTTGACGCAAAGTCTATATTGCCTGAAAACTACCCCAACTCTCTTCTGATTACTATTTTATGAAGTTATTTTTCCATTTTAACCTATTGTGTCTTTGGATCTAACATGAGTCTCCTAATAATGGATCACATTAAAAAATCCATTCTGCAAATCTGTCTTTAAATTCAAGAGTTTAGCCCACTTAAACTTAATTACTGAAAAGGAAGAAGTTACTTTTTTATTTTGCTCTGTTTTCTGTATGTCATATATTTTTGTTCCTCAATTCCTCCATTATTTTTCTGTTCCGTGCTTGATTTTTTGCACCTCCAACTCTAATCAAATATCATACAGTTCATTTTAGCCATTCCCTTTTGTTTGTCTGTAATCTTGGATTATAATAGTAAGGAGGGCAGCTTTCCCCATTCACCATCTATTATTTTGTTTGTTCAATCATCATCACATGCATAGTGCTTTCAGAATTGTTAGCTAGTGCCCCTGTGAGAAACAACTTTGCCAACAAGACCACAGTACTTACATTTTTTTGTATCTTCAGTTCCATGGTGTCCACTTATTTCAAAAGAGACTTAGATCAGCCATCCTTTCTTGCCTTAACCTCTTAATTCAGGTTGTTATGCATGTGTAATACAATTAGAGTTATTGCTACAGTCTACATTCCATTATAGGGTCTCCTGATTACTTGAATGATTTTAAAATTTGTTCGACAGTATTATGGGTTTTGATAAATACATAGTGTTATTATCCACTACTACAGTATCATACAAATGAGTTTCACAGCCCTAAAATTTCCTCTGTGCTTCATCAGTTTAATCCTCCCTTCTCTCCAAAATTCTGGGCACTGATCTATTTTTCATGTCTGTAATTTGCCTTGCCCAGATCATCATAGAAATAGACTCATTGGTATATAACCTTGTCAGACTGGTTTCTTTTTCTTAGCTACATGGCTTTAAGATTAATCCATGTTGTTATGTGGAATAATAATTTTTTTTTCACTGAATAGTATGCAATTATATGTATCACTGAATAGTAGACAATCATGTTCTATCCAATAATTAGTTTTTTATTAATTTATTTTTACAATCAAATGTACAGATTTTAAATGTTTATTTTAGTTTAGTGAGTTTTGACAAAGGAATACCTCTTGACCAATCAATATGCTGGTTACAATACATTTTCATCATCCCAGAAACTCCCTTCACGTCCCTCTTCAGTCAGTCCCCTCCTTCCAAAGAAAAGTATCCTTCTGATTACTATTCACATAGGTTAGTTTTGTTTTTGCTGATCTTCATATAGATTACATGATGTGTTCCCTTCAGTGTCTGGCTGCTTTTGCTTGAAGTAATATTCTTGAGATTTATCAGTGCTGTATTGTATTATCAGTATTTTTTTCTTATTGTTATGTAGTATCTCAAATATTGATGAATATTTGGGTTGTTAGATTGATTTTTCCTTTGTAAATAAGAAAACCTGAAATTCTGTGCAAATCTTGTTATGGAAATGTGTTTTTATTTATTTGGGGGAAAAAAAACCATGAGTAGAACTTTTGAATAATAAGTTAGATTCATGTCCAACTTTATAAGGAACTGTAACAAGAATTTTAAAATTGTAGATATTACACTTATTCCTAGGCTTTAGACCTGTTACAGTGATACATGGTACTTAACTGGATTTTATTTGCTGAACGCATCTGGGCTTTGACACCATGAGACTGAATTGGCTGGCATTTTAGAATCACAAGGCTTCTTTCTTTCTTTCCTTTTTTCCTTATCTTTCTTTCTTTCTCTTTCTTTTCTTTTCTTTCTTTTCTTTTCTTTTCTTTTCTTTTCTTTTCTTTTCTTTTCTTTTCTTTCTTTCTTTCTTTCTTTCTTTCTTCTCTTTCTTTGTTTTTTATACTTTAAGTTCTGGAATACATGTGCAGAATGTACAGGTTTGTTACATAGGTATACACATGTCATGGTAGTTTGCTGCACCCATCAACCTGTCACCTACATTAGGTATTTTCCTAATGCTGTCCCTCCACTTACCTACCCACCCCCCCCGACAGACCCTGGTTTGTCATGTTCTCCTCCCTGTGTAAAAGCATTCCTATATCTCCACATCCTCTCCAGCATTAAAAAGTCAGGAATCACAAGGCTTTTTACAAGGTCTATAATTCTAGAAACACAGATGGGGAGAAAAGTGAAAAGAGATTCTTATATAAAATGGTAGGAAATGTTCAGTGATGGAAAACTGCAAGAAAAGGCATAAAAGCAAAAAAGAAACTTTATTCACTTGTCAATGTTTAGTAAAAACCTAAAGTTAAGAAGCAACATGTCATCCAAAATACTCAAATAAAGCAACCTTGCCATTCATAATATCATAATTTCATTTTAATGACAATTACTTGCTAGATGAAAGCTTTAGTTCAACTCACTTGGTTGATATATATTTATCATCTATTTTTACCAGTATGATCTTACCATGTTTCTCTTTTTGTTTTTTTGAGACGGAGCCTTGCTTTGTTGCCAGGCTGGAGTGCAGTGGTGTGATCTCGGCTCACTGAAATCTCTGACTCCCAGGTTCAAGATATTCCCCTGCCTCAGCCTCCTGAGTAGCTGGGACTACAGACGCGTGCCACCACAAATGGCTAATATTTTGTATTTTAGTAGGGACAGGTTTTCACTATGGCCAGAATGGCCTTGAGCTCCTGACCTTGTGATCCACCCACCTCGGCCTCCCAAAGTGCTGGGATTATAGGCATGACCCACCATGCCTGGCCGATCTTACATCTTAATAGCTAGAGATGATAATGCAGAGTAACATTTTATAAGATATTTTGTATGTGCTCAAAAGATATTAATGTAAGGAAAAACCTGAATGAAGCAAAAATAATAAATTGTTAAAAATATATTTGAGCTATTTAGGAATTACTAGAAACTAAAACAAAATTGTAAGGAATAATTCACATCTAGAATGATTCACTGGTAGGTGTCACACACAAGACCAAATTACTCTAAAAACATACACTCACGTGTGGTTTTTAAAACGAAGAAACGATATTAACATTCAATTTTCTGCATCACTTATGCTATATCTTTAGTATGCATACTTAATTAAATTATTAAACATTGACTATTTAATTGCCATTAGGAATAGTCCACAAAGTATACAGTTTTATGTACATGCATATTAATGTACTTCTATTAATAGAAATAGTTCAGTAGATTATATAGTTATTGACGAGATACACAGAATAAAAATGAGGCTAAAACTCTAGTGCTTTCTAGTATGGCAGGTAGCCTATAGACACGTGTGAGTATTGAGCACTTGACATTAGCCTGGACTGAGATATGCTATAAAATACATACTGGGATTCAAAAGCTTAACATAAGAAAAATAATGTCAATGATCTCATTAATATTTTACAGAGATTACATATTAAAAATATTTTGGAAATGTAAGTTATATATAATGTTATTTAATATTTACTTCTTTCATTTCAATTCTTAAAATCTGGTTACTAGTAAATTTTGAATGACATATGTGGTTTGCATTATATTTTTATTGGGCATCACCAGTCAGTGGTGGTGACAGACAAATGTTATGACGTTATTGTGGGGAAAGCACAGTAAAAAGAGAAACCTATGCTGTATTTCAGGATTCTAATAAACCAGATTTGGTAACAAGTTAGACTTATTTTGATATATCCAACCTGACCAAAATCTTGATTAAATGTTCATTTTGCTAAAAAAATGTTGAGTGTCAGCTGAATAAGTTGAATACAATTTGATTTAGGGCATCATTTTCCCTTCAGCATTTCTGTATTATTTTGCAAAATATCCTTCTCTATAATGCCATCCATATTCCTAGACCAAAAACATCTTATGATACATAGTAAAATAATTTGAAAAGTGGTTTTGAATAATATACTCAAAAATGATTATTTGTAATTACAATGAGGGTGAATTATGTCATTACCTACTGAAGCAAAGTAAAATGTCCTAGTTATTAAAATTGTCTATTAGTTCTAAAATAAATAAATTATTTAAAAAACAGAGAAAATGATTTTGATAATTGATGAAGGAACATTTCTAATCACTGAAGAAGAAACAAATCATATAATAACTAATGTTGGGATAACTGGCTACAAATTTTCAAAAAAATAATGTTAATTTATGTTCTTTGTCATTCTTAAAATAAAGTTTCAGATTAATTAAACAATCACATGCTAAAGAATAGCAAAATTATATAATTCTTAGACTAAAATAAGTAGTGATAGCTTTGCTGGAAATTATAAAATAACAGCAACAAAAATCTGGGCAGGAACATGTTGAAAAATTGACTGACTTTTTATAAATAAGAATCCAACATAAATTTCAAATTCAAGTTACCAATTGGAAGATAAATATTTCCAACATTATAATAGAAAGTGATTAATATTCAGAATGTTAAATTGGAAAAAAAATTACACTAATCAGTAAGAAAAAGGACAAAATAAGATAAAAGAATAACAGGTCAGAGTATATAAAGGGAAATTGCTAGCAAAAATATGTACTTCCAATAAATACCTGAAAATATTTTTTAGCTTCTCTAGAAGTGACACCACCAAATAAGTTCATAGCAAATAGTAGTGTTACTCCATCAGGTTGAGAAAATTTAACCAGTTGATAAAACTGTAGGAACATAATACTCCCATTGGTACAGACCACTAAGAGATGCATTTAAACCTATCAAAAGACCTTTATAATGGATTTAATTGCCACATTTTATAATAGAGAAACATTTTACAATAAACTAAAAGCATACTGATGGGAATATCATTAGATAAAAAATTACATTCATACTATCAAATAATACACAAAAATTAAAATAAATAGGGTAAAATGAGATACACTGACATAAAAAATATCTGAGATACACTATTAAGTGGAAAAACAAATTTTACAATAATTTATATCATCATTTATTTTAAAAATATAACCTTTCCAAATATTAATAAAATGAATACATAAATTAATAAAAATAATTTTACAATGCCTAGAAAGACATACAACAGAATTATAACAGTTATTTCCTCTGTAAAGAGGACAAACAACTGGTATACTGAATGAAAAACTATGAGGTTGTGTCAAGAGGAAGTTCAGTTTATCTGTATTGTCTAGAGATTATACACTATTCTATTTATATTTTACGTGGAAAAATACCAAAAAGGAATTCAAGTAAGTGCAATATTATGTTGTACATTTATGTGTTTGTACATATACTCTCATGCCTGTGCAGAAATATTTACACATTAAAGACCTTAACTAATACATAACCAGATGTTAATTGCTGTGGAGTTGCAGCTGGTTATTTTCCTCATTAAAAAAAAGTGGAAACTGATTGCCTTTAAAATCATTAAAATATAAATTTAAAATTATAAATTAAATAATTTGTGGTTATTTTTCTGCCTTAATTAGATTAATTTATGTTATTACTTTGCAGAATTTGTTAGGCTTTAAAAAGATGTTGTTGTTCATGTTATACTTTAAAAAATGTGTTCCATTAGGCTTTTACCTTTTACCTATGAAGGAAGAGAGAGATATTCAGCTATAGAATTACTTGGATAAAAGAGTGCTGTCTACTCCACATGAAATTATAGGCAATGTAGTAAAATAGATCAAAATGTAAAGAAGAATCTGTAGAAATGACTTGATATACCTCTGTTTGGAATTCCTATTAGATTAGATATACCAAGTGTATTTTAAAATAAGGTTTTAATCCCTGCTGCCTTTCATATCTCTAAAATGTTTTCTTCTTAAACAGGAATTGAATTATTTGTTAACTGATTATACCAGATGGTCACCAAATTAGCTATTGGGATTAAAAGGGATGTTGATTTATTCATCTGTATCCAAGATACACATATTATCTAAAATTAGAAACTTTAATACCAGTCACTCAAAAAAAAAAAAAAAAAAAAAAAAAAAAAAAAAAAAAAAAAAAAAAAAAAAAAAAAGAAAAGAAAAAAAGAAGAGGTTTCTATTTCTTCAGTAGAAGAAGAAAGCAGAGGTGGCCCTACCATGTATTCTCTCTTTTTTCATTCCAAATTGGGTATAATTTTACAAGCCAGAACCCCTCTTTAGTAAAGATGTGGCTAAGTTAATATCTTTTTTGTATTCATTAGTACACTGTTCTGATTAAAGTGAGACATACTTAGAAATTAAATTTTAATGGTGAAGCATTGTTACCAATTTATTTCAAATTATATTCATGTAAAAAAAATAAAACACTGTATCCTGAACTTAAGTACATAGTATATCTTTTTCCTTTCTATATTCAAACTGAAAATAACACATTGACATTCTTTTAAAAATCATGCCTGCATACAATGACACCTGTTCTCCTTTTTCTCACTTCTGAAGATGAAATCATCACAAATGAAATTTTAAAAGAAATCCTATGCTTTGGTGAATACAACTTGGTATATATAAAATGTAAAAGCCATTATTAATGAAAGTAAATATTGATAAATTTTATTATATAAAAATAAAGGAAATGTAAATTTACTATACGCAAATTAAATAATTACATGTAACCCACCCCCCCATAACAAATATACTTCAAACTGGAAGAGGTTTCAAAATATCATAGGCAAATAGATAATATTCTTACTAAAGAACAAAGCCAGGGTCATGACATTATCCAACCTCAAACTATATTATAAGATCATAGTAATCAAATCAGCATAGTAACTGATTCAAAACAGATACAATGACTAATAGAACAGAAAATAGATTCCAGAAATAAAGCTGCACACCAAAAATCATCTGATCTTCTGTGAGGCTGACAAAAATAAGCAATAGAGAAAGGACTCTATTCAACAAATGGTACAGGAATAACCGGTTAGCTATATGCAAAAAGATTGAAACTGGACACTTAGTTTTCACCATATACAAAAATTAACTAAGGATGGATTAAAGACATAAATGTAAGACCTTAAACTATAAATATCCTTAAAGAAAGCCTAGAACACATCCTTCTCAACATCAGCCTTAGGAAATAATTTATGGCTAAGTCCCCAGAAGTGACTGTAACAAAAATAAAAATTAGCAAGTGATATCTGAGTAAACTAAAAAGCATCTGCATAGTAAAGGAAACATTCAACAGAATAGACAACCTACAGAATGGGAGAAGATATTTACAAACTATGCATCCAACAAAAGACAAATATTCAGTATCTATATGGAAATTAAGCAAATAAACAAAGAACAAACCTGTTAAAAAATGAGCAAAGGACATGAACAAACACTTTTCTTTTTTTTGAGACAGAGTTTCGCTCTTGTTGCCCAGGCTGGAGTGCAATGGCACGATCTCAGCTCACCGCAACCTCCGCCTCCTGGGTTCAGGCAATTCTCCTGCCTCAGCCTCCTGAGTAGCTGGGATTACAGGCACGTGCCACCATGCCCAGCTAATTTTTTGTAGTTTTAGTAGAGACGGGGTTTCACCATGTTGACCAGGATGGTCTCGATCTCTTGACCTCGTGATCCACCCGCCTCAGCCTCCCAAAGTGCTGGGATTACAGGCTTGAGCCACTGCGCCCGGCCCTCAAACACTTCTTAACAAAAGACATACAAGCAGCCAATAAACAGGAAAAACTGTTCATAATCACCAATCATCAGAGAAATGCAAATCAAAATCACATTGGGACATTATCTCACACCAGTCAGAATGGCTATTATCAAAAAGTCAAAAAACAACAGAGCCTGGCAGGCCTACAGAGAAAAGGGAATGCTTACACATTGTTAGTGGAAATGGAAATTAGCTTAGCCACGGTGGAAAGCTATTTATAGAGAATTCCAAAAGAACTAAAAATCCAACCCAGTAATCCCATTACTGGATATAGAGCCAAGGGAAAATAAGTTGTTCTACCAAGAAGACAGATGCACTGCTAAGTTCGTTATGGCACTATTCACAACAGCAAAACCATGGAATCAGCCTAAGTACTTATCAGTGGTGAATTTTATGAGGAATTTTTATGAAGAATAGGTGGTACGTATACACCACGGAATACTATGCACCCATCAAAAAGTAGGAAAACATGTCCTTTGCAGGAACATGGACGCAGTTGGAGGCCATTCTCCTAAGCAAATTAATGCAGGAACAGAAAAACCAACACTGAATATTCTCACTTACAAGTAGGAGCTAAGTGCTGAGTACACACAAACATAAAGATGGGAACAATTGACACTAAAGACGACTAGAAAGTGGGGACAACATGGGCTGAAAAACTACCTATTTGCTACTATGCTCACTATTGGGGTGGATATATCATCTATACCCTAAACCTCAGCACTGTACAATACACCTTACTAACAAACCTGCACATGGAAAATAAAACAAAAATTGAAATTGATTTAAAAAAAAACAGCTAAAATTGATTAAGAAAAACACAAAATAATGGAATAAAGAAATTAAGAAAAGAAGGGTAAAAGGGAGCTGGGGGATCGCGAAGAAAACAGCAAAATATTTGAAGATCAATTATTGGTAGAGAAAACTCATGTATTTATTTAAATGCTGAAAAAGATGCCCAACTTAGAGAAGGGAAAATTAAAACTCAGAAAGATAGATTTAACCCATTGCATAGCAGCAATAAGGTAGCTGATATTTGCTTGCTAAGGCGAAGAGAAACAGCAATGCTTATGTATTGCTGGTGGAACTGAGCATTGTTATAAACTCTGACAGCTAATTTTCCAGTTTCTCTTACAATCAATCAGTTAGGCATATATATTTGATCCAGCGTTTTCCTTTCTACATCTTCACAGTACAAGAAAATACCATGACAAGACTGTTTATGACAGTATGTTGCATGATAGAAAAGTAATAAAAACCTCATAAAAGTTCATCAGTAAGTACAGCAGACACCCCAGGTTTCTGAGCATCAGAGTATATAGAACAACCTAATTCCTGAGCTGTAAATTATGGCCCATTAAAAAAATTCCATGCAGCTATTTTTATTTTAAAAAGCAATTGAAGGTCACAACACTAAGGCATACTCTTGATGAAAATGAAAATGTCTTCTATTTTTTCCTGCTTTTATCTAAGTAATTAAACTTATGTTTATTTGCCTTCTTCATCTTTTTATTTCCCTGTTCTGCATAAGGCAAGAAACTCTCAAATTAATTTTTTTGAATAAAGCCATTGGTGAATGTTATAAAACTAATCAGAGGGATCTTAGTCCCAAAAGACTTAGAATCACTTGGTCTTCCAGCTGCCCAAATTTCTCCCTCACAAATCCAGGTAGACACAGAGGACAGAAGCAGACGATCTGGCTGACACTTTCTGCTGGGTGTTGAAGAAAGGAGTTTGAAAGAAAATTGTGTAGAGCAGCCCAAGAACATCATGACATATACAAGGAAATGAACGAGAATAAAATAACTACAGCTTAAAAATGTTTGCTTGATATCTTCTTTAATATGTTGTGAACTTGGTGGAATAAGGAACTATTTGCCATATATTACATTTTATTTCTGTCCGTATTTTTTAAAATATGGCAAAATAATAAGCTTCTTAAAAATATGGATGGAGATTGTACTGGTGCTTTTTACATATTGGATACATTTCTGTTTATTTAACTTATTTAAATAATTAAATGTTATTTTCCAAAGTTTCATCCTTATTAGCTTTTTGATGTGCTGCTAGTTTCAGTTTGCAAATATGACAAGGAAATACAGAAAACAAATTGGTTAGTTGTTTTCTAGAGGGAATATAAATACTATTCAGTTAATACACATTTTTGTGTAATCATTTACTATAATCTAGTAACAGTCCTATTTGCTCATGATGGGAAGATACTTAGTCAATTTGTCTTAAAGGGTATCATAGCTGAAGGGGCAAGGTAGTAAGCCAACAGAAAGGTGGGTGTATTATTGGAGCAAAAATACGGCCCCTTATTTCAATCGTTTAAATAATATAACCAGCAAAAATTAATTTTCTAAACAAAGACTATAAATCTTCAGGAAAAATTACAAGAAAAGACAGATTGTGTTGAGGGGAGGCTATGCGTCTTTGAAGAAGAATAATTTAAATACATATTGATTCAATTTAATATTTTCTCACAAGGGGTTTTAGAAATAAAAGTAGTAATCATAACTGGTTACTCATTTTTGGTTATTTGTTTTTAAGTGACACAACTGATACAACCTGAACCACTTCATCATCACTATGTATGAATAACTTCTAGGGCATGTTATTATGCATAGGCTATTTTACATAGAAAATTCAGAGCTTTTGCAGAACTTTAAGCCTTCTTCTTCTGTGTCTAATTTAAATTATAACAAATTATATCATCCTGGCCATGATCATTGCCATTGCCTTATTCTAGGCACTAATAACTTCTGCCCTTGTTTACACCTACTGCCTCTTTTCTGATCCATCTAATTTTATTCTTGTTCCCAGCCAGTCTATTCTCCACATTCCTGTCAAAGAAGCAATTCTAAAATACAAATTATATTATGTTCACTCCTTAAAACTATTCCACTGTACCCCAGGAATTTCCTGTGAGGCTCATGATTTACTCCTAAGCAAAATAGTACACAATGAGATGGACAAAAATCAAGAGTAATTTTTTTAATGGACTAAGAAAAGCAGCATGATTAGATCTCGCCAATGTGAAATATATATAGTAAACGATTATACAAAATGTGTATTAAATAAATAGTATTTACACTCCCTTTAGAAAACCGTTTTCTTTATTTCCTGGTCATATTTGCATAAAGATTAAACTTTGGAAAATAACATTTAACCATTTAAATATGTTAAATAAACAGAGAAGTGTTCAACAGTACAATCTCCATCCACATTTTTAAGAATCTTAGTATTTTGCCATTTTTTTAAGAATATGGACAAAAACAAAATATAACATATGGTGCCTTAGCTTATTACCCCTTCCATCATTGGTTATGTGAATTCCTAACACCAATTATTCTGTATTATCCCATGCATGCCCATATACTGTATACTATACATCTATATATTTATAACAATATATTTTATGGCTTTGGATGTTACCATGGTGTATGAGCCTTTGGCAACCTTTTTTTTCATTCATTCTTCTACTTCCAATAAAGTAGTGTTTCATCTTCCCCATCCTTGCCAACATTTACTATTATCAAATCTTTCGATTATTTTTTAAAGCAATGAAACTCTACGGTTTTAACTTTAACAAGTCTTATTGTGCAGAAATCTTTTTTTGATTAAACATAACGATTGTTAGACACTTCTTTTGTACTCTGTAGTTTTGTGTACTTTCTCTGCCATAACAAAAGTATTCTTTTTTCTTTCTTCTAAAGGTTAAAAGTTTTGCTTGTCACATTTAGGGATTTAATTCAGTTGGAAATTTTAAACCTATCCTAAGAAATCTGAATGTAGTATTTACCCAATAACCCCACTATTATTTAGTAAACAATTATTTTCCACAAATGGTAAGAATCTTCAGACACATCAATTATCTATTTTTATGTGGGTCTCTGTACTCAAGCTATTTAATTGGTTTATATGCCTAACACTGTTTTCATTGTTATGGCTTTATTATAAGTTCAAACTGTGACTTGCCAGTTATTGACTATTGTACATAAAAAGTAGCAAGCATCTTAGATTAAACCAGGGGTCCCCAATTCCTGGGCCACAGACAAGTAGCAGTCCTGTTAGGAACCAGGCCGCAGAGCAGGAGGTGAGTGGCGAGCGAGCGAGCAAAGCTTCATCTGTATTTACAGCTGCTTCCCATTACTCACATTACTGCCTGAGCTCTGACTCCTGTCAGATCAGCAGTGTCATTAGATTCTTATAAGAGCTCAAACACTATTGTGAAATGAGCATGCAAGAGATATAGGTTGTGTGCTCCTTACAAGAATCTAATGCCTAATGATCTGTCACTGTTTCCCATCGCCCCCAGATGGGACTGTCTAGCTGCAGGAAAACAAGCCCAGGGGTTGCACTGATTCTACATTATGGTGAGTTGTATAATTATTTCATTATACATTATAACATAATAATAGAAATAAAGGTGCACAATAAATGTAATGGACTTGAATCATCCCCAAACCATCCCTAATCCCTGATCCATGAAAAAATTGTCTTCAGCTGGGCATGGTGGCTCACACCTGTAATCCCAGCATTTTGCGAGGTAAGGCGGGCTGATCACCTGAAGTCAGGAGTTTGAGAACAGCCTGGTCGATATGGAGAAACTCCATCTCTATTAAAATACAAAAATTAGCTGGACGCGGTGGCACATACCTATAATTCCAGCTACTCACGAGGTTGAAGCAGGAGAATCACTTGAACCCAGGAGGCAGAGGTTGCAGTGAGCTGAGGTAGTGCCACTGCAGTGCAGCCTTGGCAACAGAGTGAGACTCTGTCCCAAATAAAAAAAGAAAAAAAAAGTCTTCCATGAAACCAGCCCTTGGTGCCAAAAAGTTTGGGACTGCTGCCTTAGAAAGAAACCTGTCAGGCTACCAATGAGTCCACCAAACGCATTCATAATTTCTCTAACAGTCTTCTTGGTTTCTAGCATTTCTTTTTGCTTTTTTCTTTTATGTTGCCCCTTTCTTCTGGCATGTTGTTCACTTTTTCCATTAGAGCCATTGGTATATTAACTAAAACTCCTAGTCTGATAATTCCAAAATCGTTTTCAGGTTTTAGTCTGTTCTGAGGCTGGCTTTGTCTTTTCAGACTGTGGGTTTTTCTTTGTTTCTTTGTTTTCCTTTTAGATTATGTTGTAGTTTTAGTTGAAAGTTGGAGTAAAAGAAACTGAGTTATATAGGCATTTGGTGACAGGTTTTCCATTTACGTGTCCGAGTTAGGCTGTGCTTGCTCTTTGCAGTCACTGTGATGTTAGAGGCTAGAATTTTAATGCATTTTAAAATTTTGTCTCCTCTATTGTCTTGGCATTTTTTTCAGAGACCCCCCTCTTCAAGCAGGATCTTAGTATTGCAATTCTTTTGGCTACCATCCAGTGGAATTTTTTTCCCAGATCTTCACAGTGAGAATTAAATAGGGTTCCCTGGAAGTAAAGCTTGCAAAAGTGTGGGGTCTTCCGAAGACTGGAAACCCTCACAGTTTTAAATGTTCATGTTTATGCACATACAGCCTCCAGCATTTCATCAACTACAGTTGAAGTGTTCTTACCAGTGCTGGCTTCAACTCCCCTCGGGCTTCTGCTCCTGGAAAATTGAGCTGCTCTGTACTTCCCTGTCTATCTCTCTAGTCTGAAGGGCAGCAGTTTGCCCCATGACCTCAGTTTTCTGATGCGTCTAGTAAATGCTGATTTTCAATTTGCTCAGCGTTTTTCACACCTTGAGGATGACAGTGAGGACTTCCAAATTAGTTATAAAGCCAGAAACCAAAAGTTGTATTATTTTTTTGAATAGCAACTTCTAACTTGTTACTAATAAAGACTGAATATAAAAACATGAGCTATCAAGTAACAGTGAACGTGTGAGATAGGGCCCATTAAGAACCGTGTTCTCTGACGTGTCAAGCTGTAAGTTGAAGTGTGCATAGCTGCCATCCATCTTTTAAGAGAAAATTCAACATAAAGATAGCTTTTAAATATTGGCATTGTCTTTGCAAAGGGCTCAATATGATTGGCATCTTATGTCTGAAAATTTTGGTTTGACCGTAAATATCCATTTTTCTGAAAGAATCAAAAATTGTCTAGAAGTTGTGTGATGAAAATTAAACTCAGGAGTGAGAACAGGGACTCAGTGGTGGCTTTGGTGTGGATGCAAGATACAGATTGGACTTTGGATCATATCTTTTCTTAACGCATAGGAGACTGTTGTAATGCAAACAATGAGGACATAGAAAGCCCCACTGAAATTTACTTGAGGGCTCATGACCCTTCCTCACCCTTAGGAGGACTGTTGTGTCTGCCTATGGAGAACGGCCTAAACGTCTTACAGTAGCGGTGCCCGACCCTTTTGGTACCAGGGACTGCTTTCGTGAAAAACAACTTTTCCATACATAAGACTGGGGGCGATCATTCCAGGATAATTCAAGAGCACTACATTTATCATTAGATTCTTGTAAGGGGCGTGGAACCAAGATCCCTCTCATGTGCAGTTCACAGCAGGGTTCACAGTCCTGTAAGAATCTAATGCCAACACCTACCTGACGGGATGCGGATCTCATGATCCTCCCTGGCCCGCAGCTCACCTGCTGTGCTGCCCGGTTCCCAACAGGCTACTGACCAGTGGGTTCACAGCCTGAAGGTTAGTGATCCCTGTCTTAGAGTGATGTTCTCTAAACTTCTCTGCCCCTTCTTCAGCAGAGAAGGCCCACTATCTTGTATATAGGAAGACCTTGCCTTCCATAGAGGGGGTATCTCTTAAATCTCAGATGATATCTTAGTGAAGACTCATGTGTTTAGCCTTACCCTGTGGCCGTAGCATCCTAGTACTCTAATTTATTTTGCCAACCTATATATAGACATTAAAGATTACAAAAATCTTTAGTTGTTTCCTCCTTATGCCTGTCAATAGTGGATTCTTCCTTCTCTCACTCTACCATCAGAGTTGAAATCAGTCCTAAGTCTCACCTTTCTGAAGAAGCTAGTTGATTTCTGAAACGTGGGTTTGTAGATTACTCTCTCTTCAGCTTTCAAATGGACTTTGACAACTATACATAAACTTTTTCCTTTTTCAGGTGATTTTTGCTGTTAGAGTAGAGTGAGGTTTCTGTCTCAGGAAATTTTTACTATAAGACTTTTACTTATTTAAAAAAGTATCAAATATCTGTAATTCTAAAAACATATAAAAATTAAGTTCAACCTCATTCAGTGTTTTCTAGAAGTGATGTTATGCTCTCTCCATTCTACATGGAAACAGAGTTTATTCATTCATAGCGTTCTTGTGGCGTTTTCTACCTGTGGTGCATAATTATGTGATTTGTGGTTTTCCATCGACACCTCTTCCTCCTGCCTCTAGGAGTGTTTTCCATCATGTGGCTTTTTGATTAATGTGCCCTCTGGAGAAATTTTTTAAGGCAACTCTTCACTTTGCAAGGCATTTATCTAATGAAGTGATTTTAAGTAATTTGTAACATCTGGAGATGCCTTCAAACTCCTCCATTGCATTCGAGTCTGCACGGAAGGTAAATCTTTCTTCTTTCTCATAGGTGAGTTTAGAGTTATGGATTTCACATTCATAGATGTTATTAAAATTATATGGGTTTTCCTATTTTGTTTTGTTTTTCCAGACAAAGTCTCACTCTACCACCCAGGCTGGAATGAAGTGGCACCATCATGCTTCACTGCAGCCTCAACGTCCTGGGCTCAAGTGATCCTCCCTTCTCAGCCTCTTGAGTAGCTGGACCACAGGTGCACACTACATGCCTGGTTATATTTATAGTTTTTTGTAGAGACAGTGTCTCACTGTGTTGCCCAGACTGGGCTCAAACTCCTGGGCTCAAATGACCCTCCTGTTTTACAAGGTGCTGGGATTACAGGTGTGAGGCACCATGTCTGGCCTTTTCTCGGTTTTTGGAAAGTTCACCATATTTAATCATTTTTTTGAGAGTTTGATTTTAAATTTCAGTAAATTTTCATGGTATATAATTATACCAGTAGAATCAATGCAGTATTTTAAGCCTAAAACTAGCCTTTAAGAGTTAGAGAAATGCTACTGGTTTAGTTTCAATAGGCCATGGGTCTCTGGAAATTATTTTTTACAACACTCTATACTATATATCTCATTAAATATTGGATTATATGCTTTTAAAATAAGTATACTCTTCATGAATATGACATAAAATAGCCAAAATGGATGGCACACACACAGTAGGTTTGTGTCACAGCTGGGAATCCCCAGAATATAAAATCTGAAATCTTATGAAGAGGCTGCTAGAGTATCTACCAACCCTTACTCCAGAAGCATTATATTTATTATGCTGCTCAAGATAATATTCTGCCCTCTACTTTGAGAAAACTATTTGTACAAAGTTGTTTTGCTACAACAAAAATTCTTAAACTAATAACCAAGTAGAAAATACGTCAATGCCCTTTCTTTACAAGTTGTGCAGAAATGCAAGAGATTCATAGAGAATTGCATCTCAATATGTGTCTGTTGGTGTATTATTTTGCATTCTGGCACTGTTTATGCTGATCTTATTTTTTCCTTAAGTTAGTTCTATTTTACTTGTGTAAACACAAGGTGAAATGGTTTTCCTTTTCCTTTGACTATTTCATAATTATTAAAGTAATTATATTAATTTAAAAAGTGTAGACTTTTTAAAATTTACCATTTATTTTTGAAAAATGAAAGGGATGGAATTATCTTCATGAGCCTGAACTTTTCTTGTAGTTTACCATTTTTTTGTACCAAGCAATAATTAAACTTACACAACACTCTTTTTTATTTTTCCATGTATATGTGCTACTACTGGCATATTAGATTCTCTCCAGAGAAATCAAAATCACTACTCAAAAGCATCAAAAGCAAAAGACCATTTAATCAGAAGTGCAGGCTAGAGGGCCTATGAAATAAAATTTTCAAGTGAGATAGCAACAGCATGAGAATAAAAACAGATTCAGTGAGTTTTATGAATAATCCTTTTATAATCTTTAAAAGCAAAATATTAGAATCATTTTATGTTTAAAACAGAAATTAAAAGCCAAAATCTAATTTCCTCTTAATGATTTCATCCTAAAATGGTTAATTATATCATATAATTTTAATGTATCAGTAAATCATATGTAGTTTAATATAATACCTATAAATTATTGGTCACAGTGTTCTAAGACCTTTACTTTGATATTTGGAAATTGGAGGATCAAACCCTGATGTCGCCTCACATGAACTAATTAATGGCCAGACTCCCTTATGAAGAGATTACTACCAACTAATCATTAATTCTGTTTACGTTTGTTGGAATGTACCTGTTTCTGTTTATTCTCTTGACATATTTCTTTTAGTTTAAATTATTAAAGGAACATGACTAAATCAAATCTGTTTAAGAGACATTTTCCGGCAACTATGGTGGAGAAAAATCGCATTTAGAAAATTAAACAATGCAGCAAGAACATAAGGAGTTTCCCGAGTAATGTTAAAGAGATGATAGGAGGGAGGTCATGTATCATCCTGAATGCGTTCTCAAGCATTAAACAACCTTTTAAATCATTAAAGTAAATTAAAATGTTGGCTTAAAAGACAAATGCCTATGGATCTTAAATTCACTTGTAGCAACTAAACTCTGAGTTAATTTGGAATTATTTTCCTATAAAGTAAATCCTATTATTTACATAACTTAATCATAAATGTAATTCTCTTCTATTATACCAGCTGTTTAACTAGATTCCTTTGTTAAAGGTTTAGGTGGAACTTTTAAAATTAAATTGGGCAGGATGTGGGTTCACGCCTTTAATCCCAGCACTTTGGGAGGCCAAGGCGGGGAGATCAGGAGGTCAGGAGTTTGACACCAGCCTGGCCAATATGGTGAAACCCTGTCTATATTAATAATACAAAAATTAGCCAGCCATGGTGGTGTGTGCCTGTAGTCCCAGCTGCTCTGAAGGCTAAGGCAGGAGAATCACTTGAACCCGGGAAGTGAAGGTTGCAGTGAGCCAAGATCACGTCACTGCACTCTAGCCTGGGTGAGAAAGTGAGACTCTGTCTCAAAACAAAACAACAACAACAACAAAAAAACGAGTTAAAATGGAGTGACAAGGTGAACTATAGTTTTTGCATGTTAAAAAGTTAAATTAATGCAGTAATATACCTACTTAGTCATAATCTAGACTTAAAGAATAAAACATATTAAAGATATGTCTTTGTTTTAACTTAAAAACCTATTTATTTATTTATTTTGAGACACGATCTCACTTGTTGCCCAGGCTGGAGTGCAGTGGTGCAATCTCGGCTCACTACAATCTCCACTTCCCAGGGTCAAGCAATCCTCCCTTCTCAGCCTCCTGACTAGCTGGGACTACAGGTGCATGCCACCATGCCCAGATAATTTTTGTACTTTTTGTAGAGCTGGGGTTTTACTATATTGCCCAGGCTTGTCTCCAACTCTTGAATGTAAGCAATCTACCTGCCTAGGTTTCCCAAAGTGCTGGGATTACAGGCATGAGCCAGTGTGCATGGCCTATATTTATTTTTCAAAAACCAAAGATTTTTTGGCAAAGACTTCAAGTCCTGGGCAAGTCCTGGTGCTGTGCTGAATGTGAGATCAGTGCATTGCAGGGGACGTGTGATCTAGTGAGACACTAGCTGGGATAGCTAAGGGAGTGTCTTTGCCAGTTCTAACACGGCCCCAGGCAGCGTAGCTTACAGCTCTGGAAGAGACTCCTTCCTTCTGCTTGAGTTGAAGAGAGGGAAAAATAAAGAAGGCTTTGTCTTGCAACTTGGATACCAGCTGAGCCACAGTAGGAGAGGGCACAGGCAGAGTCCTTAGGCCCCCATTCCAGGCCCTAGCTCCCAGATGACATCTCTAGACACAGCTTGGGCCAGAAGGAACCCACCTTTTTGAAGGGAAGGGCCCAGTCCTGGCAGGATTTATTACTTGCTGACTTAGGAGCCCTCGGACCCTGAATAGTCAGCATCAGTACCCAGACGGTACTTACCATGGGCGTTGGATAAGACTCAAAGATGTGCTGACCTCAGGTGTGACCCAGCATGTTCCCAGCTGTCGTGGCTATGGGAAAGGATTTTCTGCTTGTGAAAAAGGAGAGCAAATAGTAAAGGGAACTTTGTCTTGTAACTCAGGTACCAGCTGAACCAAAGTGAGGTAGAGCACCATGTGGGCTTCTGGAGTCTCCGATTTCCGGCGTTGGCCATTGGATGGCATTTTTGGACCTGCCCTGGGCCATAGGGAAGACCACTGTGCTGAAAGGAGAGTCTGAGGCCTGGCAGCATTAATCACAAGCCGACTGAAGAGGGCTTGGGCCTTGAATGAATGTTGGCAGCAGCCAGGCAGTGCTTGCTGTGGCCCTGGGGTGGTGGTGGTTATAGGGAGAGACTCCTCTGCTTGTGGAAAGGGGAGGGAAGAGTAGGAAGAACTTTGTCTTGTAGCTTGGGTGCCAGCTCAGTCACAGTGGAAGAGAGGACTAGGTAGATTCCTACCGTTTCTGATTCTAGGCTCTGGCGCCCAGACATCTTTGGACCTGTACAGGACTGAAGCTCTCCACTTGAAAGGAAGGACAAAAACCTGGCTAGTTTTACCACCTGCTGACTATAGAACCCCAGGGCTTTGAGTCAATGTAGGTGATAGCCAGGCAGTGGTTATCATGGGCTGTGGGCAAGACCCAGTGCTGTGCTGATTTCAGGTCTGATCCAGCACAATCCCAGTGTGGGTGTCCACAGGGGTCTTTGTATCACCCCTCTCCCAGCTCCAGGGAGCTCTGCACAGAGACAGACTGTGTTTGAAACTGGAGATCATTATGTTAAGCCAGGCACAGAAAGACAAATATCACATGTTCTCACTCAGGTGTGGGAGCTAAGAAAGTAGATCTCCTGAAATAGAGTAGAATGATGGTTACCAAAAACTGGAAAAAGCAGTGGTGTGATAGGTAAGGGGGAGTGTTTTAGAAAAACTAAAACAAACTTGTGAACTTTTTTTAAACAGCCAACTGGATATTTGCAGGCTGTAAATAAATAAAAGAGACTAATAAACTGTTGCCAATGTAATGGCCTAAACAAGAAAATATCAGGAATAAGTAATAAATAGGATTTGTTACTTATATTCTAAGAGGCAAAGGAGAAAATAAAAGTCCTGAAAATTAACTTGGATTTGATAAAACTGGAAAAAAAGGGCTATAAAATGTCTACCAGCAAATGTGCAAATTCATGTGGAATTCCTTTCTAGAACTTTTTCTTAAATACCTCAACATACTAACATTGGTACTATAACTAAATATTATCCAAACCAAAGAGGGCTACAAATAAGTTGTACACATCATAAACTAAAGGTAATATTATCATGTGTTCCTGACATATTTGTACTGCTCTGTGCCTAAGGTTGCCCTATTTTAGCTGTCATAATGGTATGAGAATATGCAGCTGCCATCCACTTTTTATTTCTAGTCTATGCAGTAAGGCTATGCATTAGAGAATATTGCTGCTGTGTTCCTGATATAGCTGTTTTCTGAGTGCTTTTCCATTTAATAGACTGTAACCATGGCATCCAAAAAACACAGAGCACCTGCCAGGAACATAGGAAATGATCAGACAAGCAATTTACATTGAACAAGTTATGTAAGTTTCTTATTTCACCAACTATAAAGTAGCAATAACACATTGTATAGAGTTGTTGCAGGAAATTAAATAAGATAGCATATGTAGAGTACTTGTCATATAACGGATGTATATTAACTGTTAATCACGTCTCCCAATACTGAGGCCTTACTGAAAAATATATTTACAATAAAACATAATATTTCAACTATAAGATGGGCTTTAATTACACACACTGCAAAAAGGCTTTGTGAGTTATCAAAGAAATAAAGTACGCATGTCACTCAGAATAATGCTGGCACAGTGTAAATATCCAATGAAAGATTGCTTAATTTCACAAAACTAATTTCATAAAGAGTTTAGTTTGTAAAAATATAACTATATAGGTATAGCATGATCACTAAGTAAAAACGTAATGTGAAATATAGCATAAAACAAAAATCAAAAACAACATTTAGTAAAAGAATGTTATGAAACAAATAGCCATGAAACACATAGTTTATGAAACAAAATTAAAAGAACTTTTCAAGTCACCTAGGTGACCCTTCTCAGTTACTGTAATCCTCACCTTTCTTTCACAGAAACCAGTGTCCTAAATTTTAACTACTCTTTCTTTAAGATTTACCACATGGTTCCGTGTTCTGAAACAATACATTTTTCAGTTTGACTTGTTTGTTAACCTTTATATAAATGGGGTCATACGGTTATGTGTTTGCCTGTGACTTGCTTTTATAAGTCAACGTTGCTTCTGAGTTATGGAAGCACATGTGAGTTCAATTATTTTCTGTGTTGTGTGTTTTCTCATGCATGAACATAAAGCTATGTATCTACTCTATTTTGATACTACAGTTATGATATGGTTTGGCTGTGTCTCCACCCAACTTTTCATCATTCAAGATGAAAGTATCAAAATAGAGTAGATGATACATAGTTTTATGTTCACAGCATGAAAAATTATTGTTGCTCCCATAATTCTCACATGTTGTGGGAGGGATACAGTGGGAGATAATTGAATCATGGAGGTGGTTTTCTCCATACTGTTCTCATGGTAGTGAGTAGGTTTCACAAGAACAGTTGGTTTTATAAGGGGTTTCACCTTTCACTTAGTTCTCATTCTTTCTTGCCTGCCACCATGCAAGAAGTGACTTTTACCTTCCACCATGATTGTGAGGCCTCCCTAGCCACATGGAACTGTGAGTCCATTAACCACTTTTTCTTTATAAATTATCCAGTCTGGAGTACGTCTTTACCAGCAGCATGACAATGGACTAATACAAGTTACTTACAGTTCTGTATTATTTCTAACAATGCTGCTATAAACATTTCAGTTCATATCTCTTGGTCCATTGATGTAGTAGTTCTGTAGGGCAAGGTTGGCAGACTTTCTGTTAAAGGGCCAGATAGTAAATATTTTTGGGTTTGTGGGCCATAATGTCTCTGCCACAACAACTCAATTCTGTAGCTTTAGACAATATATGAGTGAATGAGCTTGGCTGTGTACACACACATGTGTGTGTGCATGTGTGTGTATTTATAAAGGAGACAGATGAATTTAGTTTGAGGTATATAGTTTGCTGACCCCTGTTCTAGAGTAAAAAGGCAGATTGGACTTGTTGGCTCAGACTGTATGCGTATCTTAATTTTACTAGTTTTTGTATATGGCTTAAAGGATTGTAATTATTTATTATGCATAACCAATATCCAAGGAATAACTAATAATAAGTTCACTATTTTTCCTTCAATCTACAACATCCCATTAGATTTTCACAAATGAGTGTATCTGTTTTTGAACTTCCTATTCTGCCCAATTATTCTGCTCATCACCCCATAGCCTGTACCTTACTACTTTAATTACTGCTGACACAATGGTAGAGGCAGGGGGCAGAGACATTCTAGACACAGGGGTGGGTCCCTAGTGAAGCCAAAAAGCCTAAGACCACGATCCAAAGTGAGAATTTATATCCTGTTTTCCCAGTGGAGTATTTCCTTTTCCTAAACCACCCATGATCCCACCCCAAACCACCCTGTGACTATAAAGACTCCAGACTCAGCCACCAGAGAGGGGAAGCAGTTGGGCATGAGAAACTATGGCTGGACATTGGAGAGAAGTGACTTGACCTCAGAAGGACAGTTTGATGGCATAACTTCAGAAATAATCTGGCTAGAGATAGCTGGATTTCAGGGGAAGGTCACCTACAGCCCCCATATCCCCTTTTTAGCTATCCTTCCCTCTGAGAGCCATTTTCAGTGGCAAGAAAATCCTCTGCATTTACCATCTTCAATTTGTTCATGGTACCTCATTTTTCCTGAACGTCAGACAAGAGCTTGGGAGCCACAAGTGTGAATACAAAAGGCTGTCACACTGGCCATTTCCCCTGGCAGAGGGCAGCCGCGGGCCCACTAAGCTGTTAACACTTAAGCCATCTGTAGATGGCAGAGCTAAAAAAAAAAAAAAGCATGTAACATGCCCTCTGGAACTTTGGAAGTCGCAGGCGCCGCACCTGGACACTGCCATGGTGCCTGCACAGAGTTCGCTCCTTCCAGCCCCCAAAAGCACTTGCTCCGGCTTCTGGACCCGCTCACTTGTGCGCTTCCTCCCAGGAGAGACCGAACTCCACTCAATGATGAGTGGAGTTTGATCCTGCTGGCTCCAGCGCTCCTGCACTCTATTTCTCGCCTTGTTCGTTCACAGGCTCCCTCCCACGAGTGGAGAACAGTGGGCTGAGTAAAGGAGGCACTTTTGTCATGAGTCCCGCGAAGGGGTCAGGGAAATATCCTGCTTCACTACTCTTTATAACATACCTTAAAGTCCATTAAGATGGAATTACTCATTCTTGTTCCTTTTATTTATAATTATCTAATTTTTAATTGACCCTCACATTTTTATTTTAATTCTATTACCTGCTTTCCAATTTTTATGAAAAAGTATGGAATTGCATTAAATTTATGGACTAGTTTGAAGATCCATTTCCTTGATATTATGTTTTCTTATCCATAAAAATTGAAGTTTTGAAACCTTTTTAAATGAACCAGAAATTAGATATTTCTGGTGTGGGAAATAGAGGAAAAATGTGGAATCAGGGAGACCAGCTTGGAATTCTTGTAGTATTACAGACAAAAGTAAGTGGTGGTACAATAGCTCCCCAAATACATCACTACCATAACTGCTGAAACCTGTGTATATGGTACCTCACAAGGCAAAGGGACTTTACCAAAGAGGTTAAATTAAAGGGTCAATTATCCTGAATTGTTCAGGGGAGCTCAATGTAACCAAAGTCTCCTTACAAGAGAGAGTCACGAGTGTCAGAATGAGAGAAGGTATGACAATGGAAGCAAAGGTCAGAAAGAAAGAGATTGAAGATGCTGTGATGATAACTTTGAAGGTAGAAGATGATTCTATAAGCCAAGGAATACGGGCAGCCTTTAGAAGCTCTAGAAAGGAAGGAAAGGAGATTTCTCTTAAAACCTTCAGAAGGAACGTGGCCCTGCCAACACTGTGATTTAGAATTTTTTGACATCCAAAACTTGAAAATAATGTATTTTGCTGTTTTAGACTGACAGGTGTAAGATATCTGCTATGGCACCAATAGAAAACTAACAGTGAATGGCAAGTTGGACTACAAAATTAGCAATGAGGCCGGGTATGGTGGCTCTTGCCTGTAATCCCAGGAATTTGGGAGTCCAAGCCGGGTAGATCACCTGAGATTGTGAGTTCGAGACCAGCCTGGTCAACATGGAGAAACCCCATATCTACAAAAAATACAAAATTAGCCAGGCATGGTGGCACATGCCTGTAATTCCAGCTACTCAGGAGGCTGAGGCAGGAGAATCACTTGAACCCAAGAGGCAGAGGTTGTGGTGAGCCGAGACCACAACAAAAAAAAAAAAAAAAAAAAAAAAAAAAAAAAAAAAAAAAAAAAAAAAAAAAAAGAAGAAGAAGAAAGAAAATTACTAAGGAAGTAGTGAAAACTCGTTGAAATAACCTTATATCTTGTAGTGAAAATCACATATAAATAATTGATTTATGAGAATTATGAAAGTCAAAGAAAACTCCAAGGTTTAGGCAGCCCTGATGAACCGAATTTTCTAATACATAATTTATCTAAAAAGATTAAGGAAAGGAAAATGTAGGGGGTAGGATTACTGTGTGAAGACTCTCTGGGTTGTGGCTGCCTTGTACAGCTATGAGTGTTGACTATTTTAGTGACTTTGAAGTTGAAATAACTGTTAAAAATCCAAATGGAAAAGTTGAATTGGCAGGTGGATTCAGGAAAGAGGGCTAGAATGAAGATACTTCTTTGGAGATTATCAGTATCTGTGCTTCAAGGACGAATTTGATTATCTGCTGGGCAGATAACGAATAGAATGCATCAGTGATTGGGCACTACACAGCTTAGAGGTCAGGAAGATAAGAAGAAAAAATTGAAACAGATTAAGGGTAATTTTTAAGAAATAGAAAGTAGAATATTGGATCCTGAAAGTGAAGTAAAGATAAGGAAGAAAATGATCAGCTGTTATCCTACAGTATGAATAAGAAAGGAATGAGGAAAAAGTTAATAGCAACTTAGATAAAAGATTCCCACGTGGATTGAGATAGTTAGAAACCTGAATAGACTGGAATAAGAAAAAAACTAGAGAACAAAAATTGGATAGTGAGTACAGACAATGTGTTTGTGAAATTTTCTAATAGAGAAAAAAAATAAACAGCTAAGTAGAGAGGTAAGTTTTCTTTCTTATGTTGAGATCTATTACACAGTAATTTTATACAAAAGAGAATGATTTAGTAAAAGTTGTTGGAATTATGAGTTTGGATAGAAGAGAGGGCTGGATTTCATTAGATCATGGAGAAATTCTGCTCATCTAGGAGGCAGGAAGGAAATATGTGTTCAGAATTGGTGCTAAGGGTCTGCAGATGTCCTCTACTGATTTATTTTATTTTTTTCTAAGAAAAATAGGCAGCAAGATAAACAGTTGACTTAAAACTAAATACCGGATGCTTGAAAAAAAGGAAGAAAATGGTCATGCAGTAGACTATTAAGGTTACAAATAGGGTACAATTATTTGGCAGGCATGAACTTAACAGAGATTTGGATGAAAACAGGCTGGGATTTGACAAAGATAGAAAATGACAAAGATAGATTATGATGAAGACAGAAACTGTCAAGAGCAAGTTCATGAAATGGAATAGTAACAGGTATGGCCAACAGCATATAATCTCAATAGCAAGAGAAGTTGTGGACATGAGGAAGTACAGATAGCAGAAAAATGGTAGGACCAATGAATTAGAGATCTTATTTGGGTTAGTAATTGTACTTTAGGTAAAAGAGGTTCTAAGTTGGAGAAATTGAAGGAGATTGGTGGATGGAAAGAATATAGTTTGAAAACTACATTATGGAAGAGTTTCAGATATTGATAATAATGATATTTAAGTATTACCATAGGCACATATGACTGAGGTAGAGGGAGGACAATATTATTGAAGAAAAGGAATTGAACAACCAATATTTTAAATCATTTTATAAATATTAAAAATCTTAAAAATTATTACAGCAAAGATCTGAGGTCAGAGACTCAGAGCCTGGGATATACTCAGAAAGAAATGAAAAACACCTGGAATTGTCAAAGAAAAATCACAGGAGACCTGCTACATTTGCAGGTCAGTGGTGTGTGGGGTAACAGAAAAGGAGCCACCAAGTGAGTGAGCTTCTTGCGAAGCAGTGTCCTCCAGAGTGGGACAGTCCTAACAGAAAGTGAAAGAACTTTCAGGGAAGATGGGAGTGACAAATAATAGGGTGTGTTGATGGAAGAGGTGAATCCCAGAGTAGACAGAAGAAGGTTTTAGGGCCAGATGTGAAGTGGGGTTGGGGCGAGGATAAACGGAACTGCAAGGGGATTCCAGGCCCTGATGAAAAAAGGTCCCAAGAGTCTTGGGCTTGTTTGGGGAACCTAGAGAAACAGTGATAAATGGCATAGTGTGAACGTCTTCATGCAGACTATGGTGATAATTCTGGCTCTGTGGAGTTTTATATTTAAAAATTGATGCTGTAGTCATGAAAAAAATTATTATTACTGCAACTGAGAGAATAAGTCAGTGCTGGGAGAAGATTTAATTGTAAAATTAGGAATGATATACAAATTTTCGTGAATAACAAATAGTGTTAACTATTTCCAAATTGATAAATAATGTATTTAAGATTATTAAAATATAACAACCTCCCAAAGCTTTCCAATTCAAAAGTGAAATTTACTACATTTAATTTTAGCTAAAGATCCAGATTAGAAGACCAATAGGCCAGTAAGCCTTAATAAATCTTTAATGTAAACTTTTAACCTCATTAAAAACCAGATTGTATTCAGTCTGTTATTTAGTGTTAAGTGACTTTATTAATAAGTTCAATTGAATTATTCATTAACTGATACAGTATTTTGAGCTTGGGTGAAAATTTTTCTTTCTTTCTGGAGTCAGATTTTTAAATGTTTTGGCTCATTTTATTCAGCTACAACAATGTCCCTAAATGTAATGAATGTCTGAAATTCTAGTCTAGACTAAGAAATAAGCTTACATTGTGAACTGAGTCACCTCAGCAAATGTAGGACAATGTAGCAGTAATGGTGAAAAATGTTAATTTCTCAAAAGTAAGTGTTCTAGCTGGGATGATCCTCCTACAAATTTAACACAAAAGCAATGTCATCTAATTGGTAGCATATGGAAGAAATACAATTCTGACAAACAGAAGAGGCTTGTCACTTCATTTAAGTATGATTTACTCACTGCTAACAATGAGCTCTTTGCCTGCTCTGTTATTAGCACCTCACTTTCCCTTGAATTTCTAATCACAATGTGAAAATTCTATGCTAATTAGCTTCAATAATTATGAGGAATTCTCTGTTTCATTATTTTGTTTCAAAGTATTTTGTAAAAAATATATTGATGTTCCCCGGGGTGGGGCTGGAATACTATCAAAAGTCAAAAGCAGTTTCTAAAAGGCACATGACCTAAGGACAGAAGCATCTTCAATTGCTAAAGAAATATTTAAACGGGAAAAGTAAAGCTTTGCTAGCCCTTTCAGAACCCATCTGTGAAACCTGCCACCCTTTCCAAAATGGATGCCATCTCTGTTCAAGGTAAGGTCTCAATCTTGTAGCATTTCAACCATGCTGTGTTTTCAAACAGCAATCAGTCAACACTGGCCCAGGAACTGAAACTGCAGAGAATCATCACTTAGCTTTCCCAGGAGTTGTTGGCATCCTCAGAGGGAAATCAAAGATCAAAAAATAAACCACAATAAAACAATAACAAAAGCACACTACCTCCACACCTCCAAAACACAAAGGAATAAATTTTTAAATATTAATTTTTTATAATTGTGATAAGAACTACCTAATATTCTATATATGGTGCTAAGTAAGGTGTGTTTTGAGTTTCCAAATCCTTGTGTCCTTTTTATTATAATAAATTCATCTAAATCACCCACTGTTGTTTATATGTCACTTGAATGATAATGGCTTTTGTTTTATAGTTCTAGGAATTTGGATCCTGCAAATTGAACTGTTTAGGCATGTTATTTTAGTTCAGAGAATTTTTCTCACCTAAAGCTCTCACTAGGTGACACTGTTCTACCACCTAGAAGTGCTTCCAACTGTATGCACAAAAAGACAGTCCGTGCTTTTTTGCTTTTCTAATAAAGGAGCTGCATTTTGAAGAATTTTATCTTCGAGATTTTAGATTGTGCCAAATCTTAAATGAAAAAAATATTAGTTTTTCACAACTTGAGAGACACATTTTTTGAACTGTGAAGTCTACTGTATTAGTTTGTTTCTGAAATGTAAAAAGCTTTATGCCTATTCCCCAATTCTTAAAATCAGTATTCAAAGCAGTATCCAGTGATAATGGCTGATATCTGACTTTTTATTTTGTATCAGGTACATCTTAAGTGCTTTATGTGTATTGAATAATCTAATCCTCAAAGCAATCTTAAAAGTCAAGACTGATTTTCTTTTTAAAATTATTTTAAAATACGAAAATGGGTGCACAGAAAGGTTAAAGAAGTAATCATCATCATACATCTATTAATTAACAGAGTAACTTCATCGAGGAATCTGTGTACTTGACCACTGCCAACCGTTTCCTCTCATTCTCCATGACTACCTGTAGATCAGCCTAACTGATTTCAAGTTGAGTTTCTCACAAAACAGGTATTAAAAGTCAACAATCAATTTCTTTTATTTTTTGGTTTCAGCATAATAAACAACATCAAATCCAGGTTCATATCAATGACATGTAAGTGTTAAGGGGTGAAGTCAGCATGCATTAATTTAAATCTCTGCCCTGCGATTTATTGGATATTGACATTGGGCAAGTTATATAAACTCCTAAAGCCTTTAAATGGGGGAATTTTCATAGTATCTAACTCAAGTCACTATTGTGAGTATTTAATCAAATAGTTGATTGTCATCTAGCACTATTGGTGAGATGTGGTTATTAATATTTTAAATACTGGTCAAGCAAAATTAAATTATTTCTGGGTGCCTTCCCAGATCAACACCAAAGAGCTGATGCACTATGAATACAGAATTAGCTAATTTGATGATAAAAGTATACTAATAAAAAGTTATTTAAATATTTTCTGGACGTCTACCTGCAATAATAAATTTAGCTTTAGCAAAGTTGGACAGGTTAGTCTCAAACTCCTGACCTCAAGTGATCCAACCACCTTGGCCACCCAAATTGCTGGGATTATAGGTGTGAGCCACCTCACCAGCCAGTGCCCTGTTTTAATAAAGACTTCATAAAAATTATAGCAAAAAGTTGAATTCATTCAGAAAAGAAATTATCTTGATAGCACAGTTATTTTTTTTTAAAAAATTATGCCTGCAAGGGTTTGTAGACTTTTTAGTGTTTTTTTAATTTAACTTCTTATTCTGTATATTGCTTATTTGTTTTATTTAAAAACTATATATGCTAATGAAGTTAGCAAAATATTAAGGACCATCAGTCAATAAATGTTGACAAGATTTACTCCATAAAGTTATAGTACGTGTGTGTGTGTGTGTGTGTGTGTGTGTGTATTTCTTTTTTGAGATGGAGTCTAGGTCTATCACCAAGGCTGGAGTGCAGTGGCACAACCTCAGGTCAGGACAACCTCCACCTTCCGGGTTTAAGCCATTCTCCTGCCACAGCCTCTCATGTAGCTAGGATTACAGGCGTGCACCATCACGCCCAGCTAATTTTTGTAGAGATGGAAGTTTCACCACATTGGCCAGGCTGGTCTCAAACTCCTGACCTCAAGTGATCTGCCAGCCTTGGCTTCCCAAAGTGCTGGGATTACAGACATGAGCCACTGTACCCAACTTACAAAGTTATAATTAAATAAAATGGTGCTTGATGGATGAGCAATAAAATTGAAATTTGTAAGATCAGTAAAGGAGTCTAAGCTAGTTGACAGTTTGTATTTCTGATAATGTTAAGGTTGTAATATAATAGTACCTCAAAACAGGAATCAATACGGAATTCAAACCAGACCTAGATGATAATGGAGAGGGATAAGAGTCTCAAAAATTATCCAGTGAGGAAAAGATAAACGTCCTGTGAGACTTCCTAAAGGGGAATTGGGTACAGTGGCCTCATCTTCTAAAGCAAAGGTAAGATGTTAGTTCTTACAAATATTAATTTACTGATTTGTGTAATGGGTTCAAGATGTTTAAAATAAAGTCTCCAATACAATTATATACATGGAAAATTTAAGTAGTATCTACATTAATTCAGAATCACTATGGTTTTCACAATGAGTTCTCTGCTTGGTCAGTGTGTTTCCTTCATTATAGTTGCATTCATTTTTCTTTTTTCATGCTTCATAGTAAGATGTTAAACTAGGTAATGAGACTAGACATATTTTGTTGTTGCTATGACAATTAATTAACTTTTTAGTTCTTACAGATAGCATTTAATTGAAAAACAACCATTAACCCAGTTTTGAAGATGGGAAAGAAAATATTATTTGGATTAAGAAAATTGCCCAAGATCATTTGGGCAAGAGCGAGAGAAAACTACCTCTCTAATTTCAGAAACTGTTTTCAATTTGTATGTGCACATCCACATGCACGCGTGCACACACACACACACGCGCGGACACACATTCATACTAATGCTCTTGAGACACAATAAAACGTAGAGGATGGGATTGTGTCTTGGTGATTATATTAGATAAAAACTATTCACTTAGAAAACATTTTATCTAGCATAGGATAAGTTCTATAGATACAAAGATAAACAAGACTTAATGTTCATTTAAAGAAGTACAGTGTCCAAAAGAAGAGGTAAAATGTAAGTGGATCATTTCACATAGGTAAAGCATTTGTGACCATAATAACACGTCTTGTAGATATTCAACTACAGGGAGCATGATGGTAGAGACCCCAGGTGCTTGCACTAAAATCCAATCAGTGTTTTTGACCTCAGGCCATGCTTTTTCCACAGGCTGTGTTTAGCTAACAAATGACAGCCTTCAAGATACTAAACTAGTCCCCTGCCAACCTTGGCTCCCTGACTCCTCAAAGACTCTAAGAACCTGTCCAAGGTTTTCTGAAATGCTGTGTCCAACCTCTTGTCTTTTTTCTTTCACTTGGGGCCAGTTTTGCATTGCAGTCTGACTGTTTTCTCATCCTTGATCACCTCCCACTCTAGTTTCTCTCATATAGACATTTTACCTAATATAACTTTTGCAGGTTTAGTCATATCTTAGTATCTGTCTCTTAAATGATGTTAGAGGATCTCGGCGTCTGCTTCTTAGGGGACCAACACAACATTCAACTGAAGGAGTGAGTTGAGGTGGGCTTTCTGAAGGAGGATGTGCCTGCATTGATGAAATGTTACAGCGAAACATAAACTCCACGCAAACGTTAGGCTCAGTAGAGCTAACATGAATGGAAGAGCTGGTGATTAGTTAGGCTTTGCCCTCCAATCACTTGTACCTACAATTCCACAATCAATAACTTAGTTGAGTTGAAGTTTTTTGATCTGTGGGAGCGACCTACCAAAAGGTAAATGCTATACAAAATATTTCCTTTTTAAATATCATTAATGTATTTTATTGTCATCATTGTTGTTTTTGAGGGAAAGAGAATGATTGGGACCTAGAGTCATGGTGTGGAGAAAGATCTGACTGCAGGCATCAGAGCCAAGTAACAGGTCAAGAATAGAGAAAGCAGCATAACGTTTAGAGACTGCCTCCGAAAAGTGGGTGTCATAACAATTCTCAGATACTGATATTAAGCCATTTGTTCGTGTTTCAAATCTTACTGTTAAACACATTAGTTTGAGTTAATTATGTATGTACCTGACTCCCAGACTTCTGTAGATTAATAAGGTTTTGGACACCTACTCTGAGTTTAGGATTTGGCATATAATGTGTAACCGTTACTTGTTTCAACATTTATTCCCTCACCCATTTATTCATTCATTCATTTATGCATGAATTTAATAAATGTGGAATAACTGTATAAGAGCCAGGGACTGTATTAGAAGTTGAGCTTTCTGCAATGAGGAAAACAACTCTGCAATCCACCGAAGGTTGCATTCTAATAAGAAAAAACACTTACTAAATGTATAGACAAATGAATATCAAATATGTTACATGGCAAATGCAGTGAAGAGAAATAAAGCAGGGTGAGGAATAGGGAGTAACTGGGAGTAGAGAGGGCATTAATTCAATAGGGTAGTCAGGGAAGGTATAGCTGGAAGGATGATATTTAAACAGAAACTTGAATAAATCCAAAGGAAAGAGCCACGTAAATAGCTAGGGGAAGTGCTCCAAGTTGAGGGGAAAGTGGTTATAAAAACACTGAGGCAGAAGTGTGCCTGGAAAGTTTGATTAACAGCAAGGGAGCCAATGTGTCCAATGTGGCTAGATTGGAATAAGAATTATGAACAAGGCAGGAAATGAAATTGTACCTATGGACAGGTGCACTATCAGGTGGCATCTTGTCTGCTATAATATATAAAATACAGGATCTTATTACAAGAGGTATCCCAGCATTTATTTGCCAGAAACTTATTGATGTGTACAAGTATTTGTAAAATATCCCTGTCTTATAAGTGATAATTTAAAATAAAACTACTTTCCATATCCTGCATCTAAGATCTGTCACAGTATTAATAAACATGTGTAATCTTTACAACTTAGTACCTTCAGCTGGACTGGTGTATAATATAACTATCTGGTGTAATTTAGTTAACAGCTGTTCTCTCTAATAATATGTCATCCTTTAGTTAGTCTGATATTTGAGTCCGTTGTATTTATTCTCCAAGGAATTCAATTAAGAAACACGGAGTCTGAATCTTTGTTAGTTGAGTTGTGTTAATGCTGGGGCAGCACTTCCCAATAAATGGGTTAATTTAATTATACAAATCATTAAAGGATCTTGTTAAAATACAGGTTCAGATTCAGTGGGTCTGAGGTGAGAACTGAGATTCTGCTTTTCTAACTAGCTTCTGAATGTTATGGATACTACCAAGTCCTCAGATCACACTTGGAGTGGCAGGGATATAGAAGTGATATCCAAGAACTGTTGTTTGTATATTGAGAACAGTTTGGTTTCCTATGTTAGCGAGAATGTGCATGATCTTTGTTGTATGAAATGCCCCCATACATAGAAACACACACACTCACACTTAAATACATGCACTCCCATCCGTAACTACTTCAGTGTCAAGCTACACAGCTATGGAACAAAACACTTAAAAGCAGGGAGATTATTCATACGATTTTTCTTTTTACTTTCACATTTTGAAGAATGCTGATTGCATGGTAAAATCAACTTTTATTGATTCACTGTAGATTACAAAAATTTAAAAAGGCAGATTTCAGGGATATTAGATGAATTGGCAAGAATTGTTTCCTAGCAATCAATTGTGCTTGTTAACTTTCAATAATCGTTAGCGCAGTCTCTAATTGGCAGAATCTGTGTTCTTGGCAAAGATAAATTGCCCTGAACTTTATTGCTTTAATGTTTGCCAGATACAATTTCTGACATTCAAAAAGTAATATGAAATAAATATATGGTTCTCAAATTTAAAGGGCCGATACTACCATACGTAGCATTTTCCAAGTTCTCTTTCAATATGCTGGACTAAAAGAGCTCTCATTTTATATTCATTGCTTGCTGTTTTCATTGTAAATATACAGTCAAGATATCCCAGCCCCAGGGCAGCTGTCAAGGGGGGCAGTTAGGAGAGTCCAAGCAGCCACATCTTCATTCTGACTTTACATAGAGCAGCTAACATATACAGATAATAAGGAACCGATGCATGCATTAATAGGTGCTCAGCATTTGTTTTAATTAGGTATAATGAGGAAACAGACATGGAGGCAACTGACTTTGAAAAGGTAGGTTATTAATTACAGCTCCCAAAAGAAGAGGGCATGCCGTATCATGTGAGGACACAGTCAGGAAGTAGAAGGAGCTAAGGAGAAAGCACAGTCCAGAGCCTTTATTGTGGTTTTCCTGGGAAGGAATGAGTGAGGCAAGTTTGAGCAAATTTAAGATTGAATAGTTTAGTTTCTCAGGCCTCTGGGATGTAGGGGTGGTCTTCAGTGGTCCCATATTTGGCCCCAGGGTGATTTAGTACATGGAGAATATTGGCTTGGGATCTGAGAGTCAGTTAAAGAAGAAGGTTGGTGATAAATTCTGTGGATTTGTTCATTTGTATATGAAAGGAATGCTGTGGGAAAGTCATTTATTATCGGTAGGAAATAGCTAACCTGGGAGAGGTGCAGTTTCTCCCAGAACGGGAAGCAAGCCTCCAGGAAGACCTCTGGTAGTCACAGCATGATAAAATACAGACAGTAAAATATATGATTAATATAATACATTAACAAGAAAGAACAAATCTTACCTAACCTCAGCTACTTATTCTCCTACTCAGTGAAATGGGTTGTGACCTTAGAATTTACCATCATCCACAGATGATTTTGCAGCTATCAGGACAAACACAAAGCTTCCCTGAATTTAGTTTTATTGCTTTCTTTTT
>NW_016107355.1:2538800-2540209 GCF_001604975.1 Cebus imitator | reverse complement strand
CTCTTCCTCCTGGGCTCAAGCGATTATTCTGTCTTAGCCTTCTGAGTCCCTGGGACTACAGGCAAATGCCACAATACCTGGTTAATTTCAGTATTTTTTTGCAGATACGGGGGTTTTGCCACATTGCCCAGGCTGGTCTTGAACTCATGAGCTTAAGCAATACACCTGCCTTGGCCTCCCAAAATGCTGGGATTACAGGAATGAGCCATTGCACCCAGCCTTATTACTTTATATCTAGGCAAATAATCTTTTTCTCTGATAAACAGAAATGCTATTAATTTTCATGCAAGCTTCTTCCTGTTTCAATAGAAAGAAAGGTAACTCGTATTCTTCAGCTCACATGTTTCAGTCTTATTTTTTTATTATACTTCAGTTCTGGAGTACGTGTGTAGAATGTGCAGGTTTCTTACATAGGTATACACATGCCATGGTGGTTGCTGCATCCATCACCCTGTCATCTACATTAGATATTTCCCCTAATGCTAACCCTCCCCTAGCCCATCATAGCCCTACTATGCCTCTCCTAGCCCTCCATCCCCGAGAGGCCCTTGTGTGTGATGTTCCCCTCCCTGTGTCAGTGTGTTCTCATTATTCAACACCCACTTATAAGTGAGAGTGTTCGGTGTTTGGTTCTCTGTTCTTGTGTCAGTTTGCTGAGAATGGTTTCCAGCTTCATCCATGTCCCTGCAAATGACATGAACTCATCCATTTTAATGGCTGTATAGTATTCCATGATGTATATGTGCCACATTTTCTTTATCCAGTCTATCATTAATGAGCATTTAGGTTGGCTCTAAGTCTTTGCTATTATGAACAGTGCTGCAATAAACATACATGTGCATGTGTCTTTATAATAGAATAATTTGTAATCCTTTGGGCATATACCCAGTAATCCCATTAATCAAATGGTATTTCTAGTTCTAGATCCTTGAGAAAGTGCCACACTGTCTTCCACAATAGTTGAACTAATTTTCACTCCCACCAACAGTGTAAAAGCCTTCCAGTTTCTCCACACCCTCTCCAGCCTCTGTTGTCTCCTGATTTCTTAATGATCACTATTCTAACTGACATGAGATGGCATCTCAATGTGGTTTTGGTTTGCATTTCTCTAATGACCCGTGATGATGAGCTTTCTTTCATATTTGTTGGCTGCATAAATGTCTTTTTTTGAGAAGTGTCTGTTTATATCCTTCACCCACTTTTTGATTTTTTTTTTTTATAAATTTGTTTAAGTTCCTTGTAGGTTCTGGATATTAGCCCTTATTATTTCCTTTCATAAATTAAATTTAAAAAATATAAAGCAGAAGAAAAAAAAGTATATCAAAGTTTTTGTTCCAACCTAGGGAAAATGTTATTTCATGTCAAATAAGCCTTTTTTATGGGTAGATCTAGGTTCATCTTTTTTTTCT
>NW_016107355.1:2535551-2537042 GCF_001604975.1 Cebus imitator | reverse complement strand
TTTTTTGAGATGGAGTCTCACACTGTCACCCAGACTGGAGTGCAGTGGCACAGTCTTGGCTCACTGCAACCTCCGCCTTCTGGCTTCCAGCAATTTTCTTGTCTCAGCCTCCAGAGTTGCTGGGAGTAAAGGCACACATCACAGCACCCAGCTAATTTTTGTATTTTTAGTAGAGACAGAGTTTCACCATGGTGGTCAGGACGGTCTCCATCTCTTGACCTTGTGATCCACACGCCTCAGCCTCTCAAAGTGCTGGGATTACAGGCGTGAGCCACCACACGAAGCTCATTTTTTTTCCATTTTTTATTGATGCATAATTATTACGCTTATTTACAGGTTACAAGTGATATTTTGTTACATGCATATAATGTGTAATAATCAAATCAGGGTAATTAGTATGTTTATCATGTTACAGAAAAAGTTTAAACAAATTAAATTTAACTGAGTTTAATTGAGCAAAGAATCATTCCCAAGTTGAGCAATATGCTTTAACCTTCTGAATAGTTTCAAGAGAGACTCCAGTGTTGCTACATAGTCAGAAAAGATTATGGGCAAAAAAGGAAAGTGACATACAGAAAATGGAAGTGAGGTACAGAAACAGTTGGATTGGTTACAGTTTAGTGTTTGCCTTACTTGAACACAGTTTTAACAGTTGGCTGCCTTGATTGGCTGAAACTCAATGAGTGGTACAAGAGTTGGTTAGTTGGCCATCTGTAATTGGCTGAAACTCAGTGACTGGTATAAGAGCATTGGTTAGTCTGTTTACACATCTAGTTAAGTTACTGTTCACTATGTACAGAGAAAACTTTGGAAGAGACTTAAAATATGTACAGAGGCAGCTTTAGGCTAAACTTAATTTAAAAATTGCCCATTAAAACTTTTAGACATTAATGTCACTATGACACAATCTTAAATGTACTTATCTGGTCTCAAATCCCACTGGGAAACAGCAGAATAAATATGGGGGTCAGGTCTTCAGATTAACTGTTTGTAAAAATTAAAGCAAAGGTGACCTTCTTACGCCAGAAATTCCTGTTTTCAGGAAAGACCCACACACGCAAAACTGGTCTGTCTCATGATCTACCTGCTTCCTTAAAGTATTAGTTTGATTATGACACATTTAGCACAAGTGACTCCATTTTAGTTTGGTTTGGTCTGGTCTGGTATGTTGGGGCCTAGTGCTCAGTTCAAAACAATGGCCTTTCATAATTTTGTATAACACGTTCCTCCTTTTGATTAGGTTCTCGCTTATGTGAGTATGTTACCAAAACTTAGGGCTTTAGCACTGCTTTCAGTTATCATCATTTTGGGTTACCAGTCACAGCATGTCTTTTGTAGGTTACAGAGTCCTCAAGATCAGACATTTCTTCAAGATTTAGTCATTTCAGTTAAAAATAAACCATATGACATTTTATGCTTGGCTTCACGCAGGCATTTAGAACCTGAAAGACTACAGTGCTCCAGGGAGAATACTGTTTTTTTTTTTTTTTT
>NW_016107355.1:2528095-2535506 GCF_001604975.1 Cebus imitator | reverse complement strand
CAGGCTGGAGTGCAGTGGCACGATCTTGGCTCACTGCAACCTCCACCTCCCTGGTTCAAGCAATTCTCCTGCCTCAGCCTCCCAAGTAGCTGGGACCACAGGTTTGTGCCACCACGCCCAGCTAATTTTTGTATTTTTTAGTAGAGACGGGGTTTCACCATGGTCTCGATCTCTTGACCTCGTGATCCGCCTGCCTCAGCCTCCCAAAGTGCTGGGATTACAGACGTAAGCCACCATGCCTGGCCCAGGGAGAGTATTGTTATTGTCCGGGAGTGTGTTTCAACCAAGCAGCCTGTTTATTAGTCTCCTACAAGTTAGTCTTTGTAATACCCGAGGTATTATCCATGTGCAACAAGAAGTATCAGAAACTGAACAGATTCTTCTCTGTTCAGCCAGTAAGTAATCTAGAGCAATTCTACAACCAAAAAACAGAATTTTTTAAAGTTTGTTGTGAAACCATGGTTTTTGCAGTAGACTGTTACAGAGCCTTTTATGAGGGACAAATTTCTTACCATCACCTTATTTATTATAATCAATGGAAAAAGGGACCTATCAAATTATGCCTGTCCAGAAGGGTGAAGGCCTCCTGGAAAACTTCTCTTTAATCTATGATGCAGGTTATGAGGAATGAGTCAGTGTTCTGTTTCTGACTCTGAAGCAGCAAAGGTACCATTAAAATATCTTGCCCTCATTGGTCCTTTATCTTCCTTCTATCAAGGCATAAGTTTGCTCATGCCTAAGGCATAAAGTTGGCTGCGAAATCCTCCACAAATAAAATACTCTCCATAGTTACACTCAAGTCCTTTTTTACAGCTCTATTGTTCATAGAGGCATAAGCAGAGAAAAAATGAAGAGAAGCAAAAGTTTTCTAATAACAGAGAAGTCTTAATCCAGTATCTTGAGAAAGTAGACTAATTCTAGGATACCAGTGGCATCTGGGAAGAAACTTTTCCAGTTAGCTTTACCTTAAGGTTTTCAATTGCTGTACAGTTCCAAGAGTCTACAGGGGCCCTTCTGAGTTGTGAGAGTAGGAACCCAAGGTCCAACTTTCCAAAGTTTGGCTGCAGGGTGGGTGGTAAGCACAGTCTTTCTTTCAGGTAATTTCCAGAAGACACAATCTCTGGGTTCTAGATGATGAAGGATTTAATTGTCCTCAGTCCTTTACTTGGTGAAAATATACTTTGGCATAACACATTGAAATCTTTTGGAATTTAGTCATATTAGCATTTAGGAGCAGAGAATACAAAAGGTTCTATTATTAGAGACAGAGACCTTTCAGTGACTATTTTATAAGCGGTCAACTTACGTTTTTTCATTGGAAGTGGATCTGAATGTCATCAATTTGTAATACCTCTGATCAAGGACATCCAGTTGACTCAGTTAGCTTTGCTTCATGCTATTGTATCTGTAATACATTATTAACAGTTTAACAACTTGTCTAGTGAGACAATCGCCTTATTACTGGCGATTTCTCCAGGAATGCCCTGTGAGAGAAACACATTTTCTAATAACCTATTAGTTAGTATTACAGGATCTACCTTCTTTCATGAGAAAACTTGCAGGGAAAAGTCCACAAATTTGTAATATCTTTTGATTCAAAATGCATTTCCATAACTATTAGGCTTCATAATCATTTAAATATTCCAATTACCTTGATTTTACCGTCTTTTTGACTTTTAAATTCTCTCTCTTCTGCTTACAAACTTAGTTTTATTCTGCCATCTCCATCATTTCTGGTAGGCATGCTTTCTTCTCTTTCTTTTTATCTATTTCTATGTCTTTTTTCTATGTCTTCTTGTCCTGTGTTGTTACCACCATATTCTACTTTACCTTAATTTTGGAATGTTCCACTCTGCCTTAGTATGTCATTAACTTTAGAACATTTCAAATGTGTCCATGTCACTGAGATCTCATCCATAAGCAACCCTAGTCAAGGAACTGTATATAGCAATTATAAAGATTCAAGAAAATCTACATGCTAATACAAAAAATGCCAATAACATGTAAGGTTTATAAAACAAGTTACAATCTGCTATGAGAAATATAACGTGATATATTTTAAAGTATTTTACAATATAAAACATGTAAAATCTAAAAAAAAAAAGTAAAATCTAGCATTTGCATGTGTACAAAAAAATAATATATAATCCACCAACTGATTAAAATGTCATCTTATAGGCTGAAATCCTAATAGGGAATAAAGGGATAGTATTAGTTGCTGAAAAAATCATTAAATATTTCAATTAATCAGTAATCATTGCTAAATATATGTGTGTATGCCTGTAGTTTTTAAAATTAGGCACATAGATTACATTTTAAATAATTTCTGTAGAAGACTATGAGGCTAAAGCTTCAAAAACTAAATAAACAGCACCTTCGTGGAAACTGATTCTTTCAGTTATTATTATAGCCATAAGTCACTAAAGGTAAACTCTCAAAGTAATACCTCTTAAAATCTTCCAATCATTTGTTATTTTTTTGCTCTGCTTATGACTGATGCAACATTTTCTTTGCCGATAAACATGCTTAATAAAGTGACATTTTAAAGTTGTTTATTAGTAGCACACCTTCCTGCTTCCACAAAGCTGCTTCAGGGTGGAGCTAAGCTGTATTTTGCCAAGGCTTTAATTTATTTTTGGTGTATATAATTCCACTAAAATGAAAGTGTTGCTTGAAAGCTTTTCTATATACCATCAAACTACAAATGTACTTATCTATTCAACTAGTATTAAGTTTCTTCTAAGTATATAGAACACTTTCAAATAAAAAGAATGCCATGCCATGACCCTGATGTTTTGGATATTATAAATGATGTTAGTCAAAAATATCGAAGTGACTAGACACATAAACAAGATAAAGTGAAGTAATGATAACATTATGAAGAAAATAAAGATTTGATAGATGAGGCCTGGGATGGGAAGAAGTACAGAAGTAGATTCTCTAGCCAGGGAATCTCAATGGAATAATATATGATGGGGAGACAACAAGAGCTAAGCCATCTAATGATTACAGCTGTTGATCAGGATTTTGGAAACAAGGGAGAGTCTAGAAAATCTAACTATTTTTTAAAAGTGTAGATTTTTGTGTCTTTTAAAAAGACAATATTGATTATTGTTTTGAGAATGGATTTCAGAGTGGAAGAAAGAAAGGAAAGCCACAGGTTAAGAGGGAATTGCTGCAGGCCTGGTGGGATAGTTAATATTGAGTGTCAACTTGATTGGATTGAAGGATGAAGAGTATTGTTCCTGGGTGTGTCTGTGAGGGTGTCGCCAAAGGAGATTAACATTTGAGTCAGTGGACTGGGAGAGGCAGGCCCACCCTCAGTCTGGGTGGCACTATCTAGTCAGCTGTCGCTGAGGCTAGAATAAAGCAGGCAGAGGAATGTGAAAAGTCTAGACTGGCTGAGTCTTCCAGCCTTCATCATTCTCCCATACTGGGTTTCCTATCCTCAAACATTGGAATTCCAAGTTCTTCAGCTTTTGAACTCTAGGCTTACAGCGGTGGTTTACCAGAGGCTTTGGGGCCTTCAGCCACAGCCTGAAGGCTGCACTGTCAGCTTCCCTGCTTTTGAGGTTTGGGGACTTGGACTGGTTTCCTTGCTCCTTAGCTTGCAGGCAGCCTATTGTGGGACTTTGACCTGTGATCATGCGAGCCAACACTCCTTAATAAACTCCTCTTCATATATACATTTACCCTATTAGTTTTGTCTCTCTAGAGAACCCTAATACACCTGGTATAGAAGATAACCAAATTTTCTCTCAAACAAAAATTCCTGAGGACTCTGGAGACTTAACAAAGGCAAATCTTGATTTTGAAAGGGAGTTAAAATATAAGGAAAATGATTGATTCGGAGTTCACCATTTTTTTTATGCTTTGAATATTTTTAATACCACAAGTTTATTTTCAATTTTACTACTTTTTTTTTTTAATTTTTCTTTAGGTGCATACTATATCTGGCATTTCCCCCCATGTTATCCCTCCCCACCCTCCCCACCATCCCCACCCACCACTGTCTCTCCCCTACCCCTCCAACTGCCCCCAGTGTGTGATGCTCCTCTCTCTGAATCCACATGTTCTCATTGTTCAACACCCACCTATGAGTGAGAACATGTGGTGTTTAGCTTTCTGTTCTTGTGTCAGTTTCCTGAGAATGATAGTTTCCAGATTCATCCATGTCCCTACAAAGGACACAAACTGATCATTTTTTATGGCTGTGTAGTATTCCATGCTGTATATGTAGCACATTTTCTTTGAGAAGTCATCAAACTGAAGTCATCAAATTGACAGCATTGCTGGGATACCTGATACTCCGACAGAATGCCAGAAGACTGAGGACGAAGCACCTGGGTGATTAGGTTTCCTAAGAAAGGGAAATTACTGCTAGGAAAGACAAGAAACTCAAATCCTTGTGCTTTAACTCATACCAATTTCATGGCTAATTCTGGGAATCGTGCATATGAGGAAAACTGAAAGCAGCATGTGCCTAATGCTAACCAAAGTTAGTAAAAATGTGAGCTAGCACCTGCCTCAGAGATGACTGACTTCAGTTTTAAGGTAACCAAATTTACTCCATGCTAAACAAAAAAACCTTCATAGTAATAAAAAAAAAAAAAAAAACCTGGAGTTTCTACAATGTAATACTATTACTCAAAATAAAAAGAGACAGAAAAATGTCACCCAGATTTAGTAAAATAATAAACATCAGAAGTCAATGTAAAACAATCTTGATATTGGAATTATCAGAAAAGAATGACAAAATGGCCATTTAAAAATAGGAAATGTTAAAAATGTGCTCAATGAAATAAAAAATATGAAATCTCAGCACAAATAGAAAATATAAAAGAAATAAAAATAGAAATGTACATACCAAAAAGTGGAATATATAAAAGAAATCACTAAATAGCTTTACTAGCAGAATTAAAATAATAGTCAGAAGTGTCAGTGAGCTTGAACATAAATTAATAGAAACAATCCAGTTTAAAAAGAGAAATAAAAAAATTTAAAGAGGACAAGGAGAGCCTTAGTGAACTATGCAATGCCTTTAAAAGGATAATTAGACTTCCAAAGGAGAAGAGAAGTAGAATGGGTGAGGAAAAAATGCTTAGGTAATGGCAAAGAGCTGGTTAAAATTGACGAAATGTGCAAATTTGCAGATAGAAGAAGACTAGTGAATCTCAAAAGGAATACATTCGAATAATCCATGATGAGACAAGTGATAGGCATGCTGTGAAAAATCAAAGATCAAAGTAAAGAGAAAATCTTGAGACCAGCCAGAGAAATGCAAATAAACAACTATTCAAATGACTTGGATTGTCTCAACAAAATTACGGAGGTCAAGAAAAGACACAAACCAATAAACTAGAATAGCGTATTTCAAGTTTTGAGAGAGGGGAAAAGAAATAAAATTCTGTATTCTATAAATAATTTCCTTTTAGGATAAATGTAAAAATGTTTTTAGATTTAAAAAGCTAAATGAATATTTCTCTAGCAAAAGTGAAAAACATAAAATGCTAATAGGAATTATTTAGGCTGAAGGGAAATGATAGTCAAATATTGGATCTTTACGAATACTTAATAATCAATGAAAATAGTAAATATATGGCACATTTTTAAAGATTATTTTCTTAATTTAAGAAATCCTATAACTACTTAAAAGAATATTTGTAATTATTTTGTGAGACTCATATTGTATATGAATGAAATACATTAAAATTATAGCATAAAAGGATGGTAGGGTTATAAACCAATCTGGGTGTTAAGGTTTCTACATTTTTATTTGAGCTGGTATATAATAATTTCTAAGTGGGTTGTAAAATAGTAGGACTGTGTATTGTAATTTTGGTGCAACAATTAAAAACATAATACAAAGCAATATAGATAAAAGCCAGTAGTTAAATCAAATGCCAACAAAACTTACGAAAGCTCCAAAAAAAGTTAAGAAAAGGGGAGAAAGAAACAAAAGGTGTGAGGGGAGAAAATGGTAAACAAATAACAGGATGATAGATCTAAATCTAATTATATCAACTCTATTAAATATTAATAGACCTAACACTTCAACTCAAAAATAAAAAATCATCAGAATGGAGAAAAAGTAGAAACAAACTACTTACTGTCTATGTAAGACACACTGGAAATATAAAAACAGATAAATAGAACATGGATGAAAACATTCTAATATGCAAAACTATAAGAAGCCTGGAGTGGCTATTTTAATATCAAATTAACATTAAGATCAAGAGGCTTATCAAAGATAAAGAGGGTTTTTTCATAATGATAAGAGTAAATTTACCAGAAATATACAATAAAAATGGATATATGTCTAATAATCTCAAAAGAATAATACCTAAAGTTTTTAAATCTAAAGAGGACATAAACATTTCAACAATCAGAGTTTGAGATTCTAATGCCCTTTCTCAGCACTTGGTAAAACAATTAGGTAAAGGATTTTGTAAAAACATAGAAATCAAACAATTTGAACAAGTTGATACAGTATATCCTACCCAAAAGTTCTAGAGACATGTTATTTCCAATTTTAGGTGGTCCATTCACAAAAAGAGGCCATACACAGACCATTCAATAAGTCTAAATACACTTAAAAGATTGTAATAATGCATACTATCCAAAGTATTCTCTGGAAATAATAAAATTAAGTACAAATCAAGATCAATAACATATATAGAAAAAAATAAATATTTGGAATTTTTACATTTCAAAGTCAAAGAAGAAATCATGAAGAAAATTAGAGAATATTTTTATCTGAATGGTGAATAAAATTTAATATATCAATATTTGTATGATTTAAGATGTGACATGTTAGAAAATAAGACAAGTCTAAAATTAATAATCTAAGATTGTATCTAAATCTCAAGAATTTTAAAAAGTACAGCTACAACAAATGATTAAAATGGACACAAAATAAAAATAAAAGAAATAATTTCATATTATTAGAAAATAATCAATAAAAATAGAAAATAATCAATAGAGAAAATCAACAATGGCAAAATCTGTTTTTAAAAATATCAAGAAAATTGATAAATTTATACCTTTATCAAGAAAAGTAAGAAGGAATCACAATCACAAATATGAGGACTGATCACTAACTAGCTTACAAAACTAAATGAATAAAGTAATGTTAAAATGATGTACTGGCCAGGTGCAGTAGCTCATGCCTGTAATACCTGAACTTTGGGAGGCCAAGGTGAGTGGATCATAAGGTCAGGAGATCAAGACCTGCCTGGCCAAGATGGTGAATCCCCATCTCTATTAAAAATACAAAAATTAGCCGGTTGTGGTGTCACACGCCTGTAATTCCAGCTACTCGGGAGGCTGAGCAGAGAATTGCTTAAACCCAGGAGGCAGAGGTTGCAGTGAGCAGAGATCACACCACTGTATTCCAGCCTGGGCAACAGAG
>NW_016107355.1:2520354-2527999 GCF_001604975.1 Cebus imitator | reverse complement strand
GGGAGGAAGGGAGGGAAAGAAGGAAAGGGGGAAGGGGAAGGGAGGAAGGAGAAGGAAAGAAGGAAAAAGAAAGAAAAAAAAAAGAAAAGTTGTATTTGTCCATTCTCACACTGCTATAAATAACTGTCTGAGACTGGGTAATTTACAAAGGAAAGAAGTTAATTGAGTTACAGCTCTACAAAGCTGGGAAGGCCTCAGAAAACCTACAATAATGGTGGAAGGGGAAGCCAACACATCCTTCACATGATGGCAGGAAGGGGAAGAATGGGAGCTGAGTGAAGAGGGAAGCCCATTATAAAACTATCGATCTCTTGAGAACTTATGCACTATCATGAGACTAGTATTGGAGAACCCACTGCCATGATTCAATTACCTCCCACTGGGTCCCTTTTACCACACATGAACTACAATTCAAGGTGAGATTTGGGTGGAGACACAGCCAAACCACTTCATTCCATCCCTGGCCTCTCCCAAATCTCATGTCCTCACATGTCAAGACACAATCATGCCCTTCCAACAGCCCCCCAAAATCTTAACTCATTCCAGCTTAACTCAAATGTCTGAGTCCAAAGTTTCATCTGAGACAAGGCTAGTCCCTTCTGCCTATGAGCCTGTAAAAACCAAAAGCAAGTTACTTACTTCCTAGAAACAATGGGATATGGGCATTGAGTAAATATACCAATTCTAAATGGGAGAAATTGGCCAAAACAAAGGGGCTATATAGGCCCCATCCAAGTCTGAAATCCAGTAGGGGAGTCATTAAACTTTAAAGTTCCAAAATGATTTTCTTTGACTCTGTGTCTCACATTTAGGTTATGCTAATGCAAGACATGGGCTCCCAGAGCCCATGGGCAGCTCCATTCCTGTGGCTTTGCAGGGTACAGCCCCCTTCCCAGCAGCCTTCATGGCTGGCATTGAGTGCCTTTCCTGGTGCGCAGTGCAAGTAGTCAATGGAGCTACCACTCTAGGGTCTGGGGGATGGTGGCCATCTTCTCACAGCTCCACTAAGCAATGCTCTGACTCTGTATGGGAGCTCCAACCCCACGTTTTCCTTATGCACTGCCCTAGCTGAAGTTCTCCATGAGGGCTCTGCTCCCACAGCAAAGTTCTGCTTGGACATCAGGCACATTCATACATCCTCTGAAATCTAGCCAGAGGCTACCCAGACTCAATTCTTGACATCTGTGTGTACCCATAGACCCAACACCATATGTAAGCCACCAAGTCTTGGGGCTGACATCCTCTGAATCAATGGCCCAGGCTTACCATTGGCCACTTTAAGCCATGGCTGGAGCTAAAGCAGCTGGGACTCAGGACACCATGTCCCAAGGCTGCCCACAGCAGGGGGGCCCTGGGCCTGGCTCATGAAACCATTTTTCCTCCTAGATTTCTGGGCCTATGATGGGACAGGCTGCCATGAAGTTCTCTGACATGTACTGGAGACATTTCTCCCATTGTCTTGGTGATCCTTGTTCCTTATGCAAATTTCCACATCCTGCCTGAATTTCTCCCCAGAAAATGAGTTTTTGCTTTTGCTATTGCATTGTCAGGCTGCAAATTCTTCAAACTTTTGTTCTCTGTTTTCTCTTCAATGTTTTGCTGCTTACAAATTTCTTCCAACAGATATCCTATATTATCTCTCTCAAGTTCAAAGTTTCATAGATCTCTAGGTCAAGGGCAAAATGCCACCAGTCTCTCTGCATAGCAAGAGTCACCTTTACTCTAGTTCCCAAAAAGTTTCCCATCTCCATCTGAGACCATCTCAGCCTGAACTTTATTGTCCATGTCACTATCAGCATTTTGTTCAAAGCTATTCAATAAGTCTCTAGGAAGTTCCAAAAGTTCCCACACCTTACCATTTTTTTCTGAGCCATCCAAAGTGTTCCACCTTCTGCATGTTACCCAGTTCCGAAGTTGCTTCCACATTTTCAGGTATCCTTATAGCAGCACCATACTCTCTCGGTTACCAATATACTGTATTAGTCCATTCTCATGCTGCTATAAAGAACTGCCTGAGACTGGGTAATTCATAAAGGAAATAGTTTTAATTGACTAACAATTCCACAGGGCTGGGAAGACCTCAGGAAACTTACAATTATGGTAGAAGAGGACAGCAAGGCATGGACAGAATCTTCTCACAACTCATCTAACCTCCAGGACTGTGAAGAAATACATTTCTGTTGTTTAAGGCATCCAGTCTGTAGTATTTTGTTATGGCAACCTGATATGGTTTGGCTCCGTGTCCCTACACAAATTTCATTTTGGATTATAATCCGCAGTTTGAGGGAGGAACATGGTAGGAGGTGATTGAGTCATGGGGGTAGATTTCTCCCTTGCTGTTCTTGTGAAAGTGAGTGAGATCTCATGAGATCTGGTTGTTTGAAAGTGCATAGCATTTCCTCCTTCGCTCTCTCTCTCCTGCTTTGCCATGGTAAGATGTGCTTGCTTCCCCCTCACCTTATGCCATGATTGCACGTTTCCTGAGGCTTCCCCACCCATGACTCCTGTACAGCCTGCAGAACTGTTCATCAATTAATCCTCTTTACTCCATAACTTGCCTAGTCTCAGGTAGTTCTTTATAGCAGTGTGATAATGAACAAATACACAGCCTTAACAAGCTAACACAGCAAAGATTAAAAAAAAATTGTACAGCCACTTCAAAAAACTCTGACAGTTTATTTGTGAGAGTAATCAGTTCCTATTGTGGCCCAGATGCTCTACCCATAGGTTTTTACCAAGAATAATAAAAATATATTACACCTACCCAGAGACTTATACATGAATGTCCACAACATATTTATTCGAAATGGTCAAAAATCCTAACAAAATAGATTTTCACCAACAGGTAAATGAATAAAAACATTTGGGTATATTCATAAAATACATGACTACACAGTGAAATAAAGCAATAAACTACAATTATATGAATGAGTCACTAAGTCATTATGCTAAACAAAATAAGCCAGAATAAAAGACCCTATACTATATGATGTTATTCATACTAAATACAAACTAATCTATAATGACAAAAAAATAGATCAGTGGTTGTCTGGAAATGGAGATGGGTAGAGGAGAGCCTGCAAAGAGGCAAAAGGAATCTCTAGTGTGTTATGGAAATATTCTGTATCTTAACTGTGTAGTGATTTCATGGTTGAGCATAACTGTTGAAACTCATTAAACAGATTCCATTTATTGTACTTAAATACATCAATCAATTTAATATGAAAGCGGTAATTACAATTATTTAAGTAAGAGATTATGATGGTTTAACCAAAGGGAATTGCTGATGATAAAGAAACAAGGAAAGATAAATGAAATAATTTCAAGGTACAGTTCATAGAACTGACTTAATCAAGATTTTATTTAATGATTTCTCCCATCAATATGCAAATAAAAAGTGACTTGTGTGTATTTTACAAGATGCTGATTTTTCAAAGTTATGCTATCTATTTTCTTTATTAATGCATTAAGTCATTCATTTATTCAATATATACTAAGTTTGCCAGGTGCCAAGCACTATAATGTAAGCTGGGGTTACAAAAGTAATGAACAAATGGCTCTGCTCCCTGCTTCTATGCAGCTTGCATTCTACTGGAGGATGTAGGCATTTATTAAAATTTATAGAAATAGATTGATATTTTAACAGTAGCTAGAATATACAAGACACTATTGGAATACACAAGACAAATATTTTCCCTGTTTTATAACATTAGGGAAGGCAGCTTTGCAGCTGAAATACTTGAATGGAGAGCCCAAAAATGAGTAGCACTAAGTAAGCCGAAAGAAAACAACACTCCAGGTAAAAGTAACTCCATGCTGATTGATCCTTTGACAGGAGTATGAAAGAAGACTTTGAGGTACAGAAAGAATGCCAGTGTAGGGAGATGCACTGTATACCAGTGTGGAATGGTATACAACTGAGATGTAGGTAGGAAAGAGAACATGCAAAAACCATATTCTGTTAGCAATAGGAAGCCATTAATATGCTTCAATGTGGTTAAGAAAGACAGATCATATTTTTATAATTGTCTTTCAAAAGAAATGGGAAGGAACTCAGTATACATAGGTAAACTAGATAAGAGATACTTGCCTTTTCTTTACTATGGCCAAAGGTTGCTCATCATTCTAATCTCATCACCTAGCAGGCTCTACTCAATAAACTTTACTGATTTTTTTACTTCATACATACTAAGGATATTGTCACACCAAGTCTTTCTACTGGCTCTTCTTTCTGTCTAGCATTATTTTGTTATAATGAATTCCAATAATTCATGTCTCAACTGACACCCTCTTACTGAGTATGAAAAGTTCTGTCCAATAAATTTGAAAACCACTGATTCAGAATAATTTGACTTGGAATTGGAGGTTGGAGGATTTTAGCTGGAGGAGAATTATGGATTGAAGAAAATATTTATTTTCATTTTGTTTTGGTTTAGTTTTTATTAGAAGTGGCTAGGCTGGACATGGTAATCCCAATACTTTGGGAGGCCAAAGCAGGAAGATTACTTGAGCTCAGGAGTTTGAGACCAGCCTGCACAATATAGTGAAATTCTGTCTCTATTTAAAAACAATAGTAATAATAATAATAATGAAAACAACTAGAGGATATTCTTTTGTCTGTGGTTATTTGTAATTTTCCCCATGCATTTAATACAGTTATAATTTTATTCATTATTCAAATATTTAATCATTTTTATTCTAAAGTATCAGAAAGGGATCTAGTTTTTATTTTGCTGATGCTATGCTTTCCTCATTCTGTTTTTATGATATGTTTGCATATATGTAATTCTGTTTGTATCTGTAATTTCTAGTCTGCCTCACTGTTGCCCACTTATTGATTAAACATCCCCATACTTAATTATGTAGTTTCAATATCTGAGAAGGCTCATCCCTACACATTTCTCTCTCTGTTTCTACCCATATTTTTCTGAAGTATTCCCTTGTCTATTATTCCTTAAGAAAATGGTTAAAGAGAATTGTCTAATTCAAATAACCTTTGTTGTTATTTTTATTAATAACAATGTTAAATGTATAGATCAATAAGAGGAAGACTGATAGATTGATGAAGATGGCTGACTAGACACAGCCAGGCGGAGACACATCTCCCACCAAGTGGAGCAAAAATATCGACTAAACTATCACATTTAAAACATATATTTTGAGATAAAACACCTCTCTCAATAGAGAAGTAACACACATCTTGTGGCTGAAGAGGACGGAAGCTGGGAAACTTCCACAAGTTCCTGCGCACCAGAACCAGCTCCTGGCCCTGAACAGGTCCTAAAGAAAGGGTGAGTGAAGGAACTCCAGGAAATCACATTCCTGATGTGGCCCTCTGGGGTCCTGGCTACAAGAGATCCCATGACCCCATGGACATTTAAATTGTCAGGGAAGAATGCCTGGAGGTCAAAGAGAGGCAGAGATTGAACCTACATGGAGCCCAGTGAGTTTTGCAGTACATGGTACAACAGCAGCTAAATACAACCATAGACACCTATTCCCCAGGGCTCTCCATCTTGCTCTGAATGATTGTTCCTCCTGTGGATTGCTGGAGGGAGCGGGACTGCCTTTTCCTGGGAATCAGAATCTTCTATGTGCCTCCTTGTCCATTCCAATACTACTTGCCTCGTCACTCACATAGGAGAGTACCCACATCTCAGTCTCCATTTCCCTACTTGAGTGTTTTTCTGGTGGGCTGTGAGTAGTTTGGTGACCCAGCACAGCCAGAAATCAACCCCAAGGGGCCAAAGGACAAAACCGTGGTTCTGGTTCCAGCCCCATAGTATTCAAGCACACAAGCCAAGAATGTCAAGCCAAGACCTGTGGCCTGCACTTGAGTGGGGGAGAAGCCCCTATTCTCAGAGAAGCCCCTATTTGGAAGAGTGTGGCATGGGTTCCTCTGCCAGCATGGATCTGGGCATGCCTCCCTCCACAAAATCAATCTGGGAAGGGTGTGGCCTGTTAACCAACCACAGCTTCTTCCTCAGGGAGCCCTATGACTTGGAAACCCAGGAACAGTCCAGCGATCTCTGTACAGAAGTTTTGGGAGAAATCTAGCTGACCAAGTCTGCTTCTGGGGCAGATGCCAGAGGAAAAACTGCTGGGCTGGGAGAGCATGAGTGAGGTACCCCACAGACAATTTTCAGGCTAAAAGCCCCAGGCTGCAGGCACCACACCAGCTGCATACCCACCGTATTATGATCCTCCTTGGGGATTTTTCACCCCTGACCCATTGCATTCCCCAGACCACTCACAGACATACCCCACAACCTGCTCTGACTCGGCCAAGCTCAGAGGACCAGTGGGTGCTCCAGGGAGTTGCAGGTCTTCTGGTGACCTAATCTTTGACTCAATCACCCCTAAGGGAGGGGGAGACTGCAGCCTATCAAAACCCTTTGTGCCTAATGAATTCTGGGCATAGTGCCAGAAATTGAAGGTGGTTCTGCCAAGGCCTAGGAATGGACTTGGTAAAGGTGTTATCTCTTCCCCTGCATCTCTTTCCTCAAGAGTACTGCTGCATATGCCATGAAATACAAAAGAAGCATGTGGCCAAGCAAAAGCCGATTTGCCAGCCCTTACTCTTAACCCTTTGTATTGGTTCCTCAGTTTTAGACCTCTGAAAACACCCAGAAATCAATCCAATCCACTACACTAATATACACCACAGTCAAAAACACTCAAGGGAAAGAAGTATATAAACACAAAAAGTCCCATTTAAAGGACAATAATTGCAAAAAGAAATAGAAACTCAGCTCCTGGTTGTAGTTAGCTGAGATTGTGCCATTGCACTTCCACCCTGGGCAAGAGAGTGAGACCCTGTCACACACACACACACAAATAAATGAACAAAGCCTGTGATAAATGTGGGAGCATGTAAAAAGACCAAATGTATGAACCCACTGGCATTCATGAGTGATAAGAAGAGAGAGTAAGTAACTTGCAAAACATTTGAGGATAAAATCCATAAAAATGTCTCCAATCTTGCTACAGATTGACACACAAATTCAAGAAATTCAGAGAAGCCCAGGGAGATGCTATACAAGATGACCATTCCCAAACACAGTCATCAGACTTCCCAAGGTGGAAGTGAAGAAAAACTTTTAAAGGTAGCGAGAGAAAAGGGTCATATCACTTACTAAGGGAACCCTATCAAGCTAACAGTGGACATTCTTAACATAAAATTTACAAGCCAGAAGAGTTTGGGGAGCTATTTTTATCCTTCTTAAGGAAACACATTTTAACCAAGAATTTTATATCCTGCCAAAACAAGCTTCACAAGCAAAGGAGAAACAAAATATTTTTCAGACAAGCAATTGCTAAGGGAATTTGTTAGCACTACACCAGCCTTATAAGAGATGGTTAGGCCAGGTGTGGTGGTTCATGCCTGTTATCCCAGCACTTTGTGAGGTCAAGGTGTGCGGATCACTTGAGGTCAGGAGTTTGAGACTAGCCTTGCCAACATGATGAAACCCTGTCTCTACTAAAAGTACAAAATTAGCTGGGTGTGGTGGCACATGCCTCTAATCCCAGCTACTTGGGAGGCTGAGGCAGGAGGATTGCCTGAGCCCTGGAGGCAGAGGTTGCAGTGAGCTGAGACTGTGCCACAGCACTCCAGCCTGGGTAACAGAGTGAGACTCTGTCTTAA